>NC_038248.2:11060663-11363840 GCF_000004515.6 Glycine max
CTATACCCTCAGGGAGTTGCTAGGTGCACCCAGCAACATTGCTGGTGCACCCAACAATTATGTGAATGGGCAAAATTGCCTTTGTTTAAAAAACGTGAATACCTTCATACGGAAGAAGGTTCTTTCGTTGTTGTTATTTTCAATTGCGGAAGAACCTTCTTCCATGCCATTTCGTGGAAGAACTTTCTTCCGTGAGTTAATTTGTTTTTTTTTTGTCTTTAAATTTTTGGATTATTTTATATTTGCCTATGTTATTTTGAATTTTGTATTTTGTATTTTACTATTACAAAATTTAATGCATATTTAATTCGGGTTATTATTACAAAATAAAAAATATTTATTTAATATATATTAAATTTTGTAATAGTAAAAAAAAATTTTATGATAGTAAATATTTTTTATTTTTAAAAAATATACGAATTAAATATTTTTATTTAATTTGGGTTACTATTACAAAATTTAATGTATATTTAATTTGGATTACTATTACAAAATTTAATGCATTAAATATTTTTATTTAATTCAGGTTACTGTTACAAAATTTAATGCATATTTAATTCGGGTTACTATTATAAAATAAAAAATATTTATTTAATATATATTAAATTTTGTAATAGTAAAAAATTTGTGATAGTAAATATTTTTTTTTAAAAAAAAATATACAGATTAAATAATTTGTATGATTTATATCAAAATTAATTATCATAAAATTTATTATTTAAATGTACATGCGCATTAAATATGCATTAGAAATTATAGTGATATGTATAGTAACATTATTTATTTTATAACCTAATTGACTCATTACCCCAGTTAGTTAGAGCGTTGTGCTAATAATCTACATATTTTTTAATTTGTATATTTTTTTAAAATAAAAAAAATTTACTATCACAAATATTTTTTTACTATTACAAAATTTAATATATATTAAATAAATATTTTTTTATTTTGTAATAATAACCCGAATTAATTATGCACTAAATTTTGTAATAGTAACCCAAATTAAATAAAAAATATTTAATGCATATTTAATTCTGGTTACTATTACAAAAATATTTAATGCATTAAATTTTATAATAGTAACCCAAATTAAATAAAAAATATTTAATGCATTAATTCAGGTTAGTATTATAAAAATATTTAATGCATTAAATTTTGTAATAGTAATCCAAATTAAGTATACATTAAATTTTGTAATAGTAACCCAGAATAAATAAAAAATATTTAATAAATATTTTTTATTTTATAATAATAACCCGAATTAAATATGCATTAAATTTTATAATAATAAAATATAAAATAACATAGACAAATACAAAATAATTCAAAAATTTAAAAAACAAAAAAATAAATTAACTCACGGAAGAAGGTTCTTTCGCAATTGAAAATAACAACAGCGGAAAAACTTTCTTCCATGTGATCTCGCAGAAGAACTTCTTCCGCAGGAATCCACGAAAGAAGGTTATTCCGCCAACTGTGAAAGAACCTTCTTTCGCGGTTAATGTTATAACTGTGAAAAATCTTCTTCCGTGCCATTTCACGAAAAAACTTCTTCCGCAGGAAACCACGAAAGAAGGTGCAGAAACATTAAGGGGTATTTTGAGAATTATAAAAAATTACTGGGTGCACCAGCAATCTTGCTGGGTGCCCCTAGCAATTCCCTAACCCGTACCATATATAGGCATTAATTTCTTGAGACCATATAAATTGCATGCTTTTTAGCCTAATCTGTTTAATCTATGGGTAAAATGGGCTTTTTATACCTCAGTTTTAAAAAGAATAATAATTTCAATGGTTTAGTTTAGTAAAAAAAAAGAACTAGTTTAAGAAAAGAATGTATAAAATGATAACAAAAGAGTTTTTAATTTAATTTGTAGTGACTTTTAATTTGAGTTTTGTAGACAAATGTTTAAAATTTCAGTTTTTTTAAAATTTAATTTTCTATTTGTTTAGGGCTTCATGGAGCATGGTGTTCAGGTTGTAGGTTTTGTGGTTGGAGACTTAAATGGAAAGACTTGTCTGATATGCTCTCCGTGAAGATATTAAATATTCTTTTTATTTTATTATAATTGTTGTTTTAAATTATTTTGATTAGATTAACAAAAACCAATAATAGATGAAAGAGAATAATAATTTTTTAAAAAAATAATCATATCATCATAAATTCATTTTTTATTTTTATAACACATATCATTAATATTATAAGAAATATAGGTAAAAAAATAATTAATATTAAATTGAAAATTAAAATAATAATTATTTTGAAATATATATTTTTCATATACCATGATTATTATGGAAGAGAAGAAGTAATTTTTTTATCTAATGCTCTTTGGACATTCGGTACCCTAATAATACAAAAGTCAATCATAAGCTAGTCATTTAAAATTTTAAATCAGGACAGTTAAATTAATTTTGTAATGAATCACAGTACTCGCCAAAATCAAGAACCTCTCAACTAAAAAACAGTGGTCGGTGCATCTCATCCTTATCCTCTCATCTTCCCCCAACGCACAGTCCCCCCCTCGTTTTATAAACGTCTCTCTCTCTTTAATAGTATAAAAGCCCTCTCATAATTTCCCTTTTAAAAAAGTGTTTTACAATTACGAAACTTGGTTTTGCGGAAAAGCAAAGTAACACAACATAGCATCCGATACACATTCTTCCTTTCTCTCTCTTCGTCTCTATTCAGTGAATTCGGATTTTTTTTTCCTCTTCAAGCTCCGGCCATGGCGTCTGGATCCTCGGGTCGCGGCAACTCTGCCTCGAAAGGCTTCGATTTCGCTTCCGATGACATCCTCTGCTCCTACGACGACTACGCCAACCGCGATTCCAGTTCCAACGGCAATCACACCGATCCGGTAATTGCTCCTAATTCAACTAACGTATATTTACCCATGTGCCCTTAGCGTCGTTTCGCGCGTTGACTCGCGCGTTTTTGGCCTCTGAGGACGATTTCGGAACGTGGGTTTTGGTCTTTTGGAGCGAAAGTCATTGGGGTTTAGGAAAGTTTTAATTTTTAGCGATAAAGAAAAAATATTGACGGTGGAGGGTTTTCTTTTTTTCTTTTCTTGTTTGTTTGCTGCAATTCCCTTTATCCCTGATGGTCGTTTTGGTTGTAATTTGTTGAGCTTGGATTAATTCTTTGGGTGTTTGTTTGGGTTGTTGAATGGTGAATGTGCCGTTGGGAGTTGGAATAGGAAAAATTGGAGTGACTTGCTGAGTTTTGGGTTTATGTTGTTCTGTAATGGCTAGTGACATCTTAGGATGTGAGTTCGATGTTGTGACTTGTGATTGATTGTTTTAGTGTCAAGTGGAAGTTTTGTGGTGAATGAAATGAATATGAAGCTGTTTTCTTTTGGGGTTATGGAATTCGTTTTGGTTGGTGAGGTTGCTTTGACTTATTGGTGGGACTGAAATATGAGCGTGGTATGTCGATGGGTTCAAGGTCTTGGAGTTGCTCTAGGGGATGTGGATTCTGGTGTGGTATGCATGATTGCATGAGCTGTTCAACATTGAAAGAAGAGAAGTGTATGAACTGGATGAGAGTCAGAGGTAAAATGAATGTGCGGGTGTAGTGTGCATTTGTATCATGAGTGTTGGGTTTTCTGTATTCAAATGCTTGGTTGAGTTTTTTTATACTATTTGTAAACACTGATATGATATGTGAGATGAATGAGGTCAATGTGGTTGGCTGTTGAGAGAGTCAATGAGCAATTGCGTCCTAGTCTGCCATGTATAAATGTTATGGCAGATCAGATAGCATGATACTTTTAGTTTGTGCCGTCAGGTGCCTTGACTAATAGATTGATGAACATGATTCACTGTGTTTGGAACATAATTGATCAATCCTCACGTCTAAAACTAGAAATGTAATCTTTTGTTGGCTTATTTTGTTTTGAATATATGAGGAGGAAGGAGATTAGTAATAACGTACTTATTTTTTATGCTTAAAGTGGTAAAGTGAAATTGTCCCATTTATAGTTAAATTGCTTATTGTGGGTAACCAAGTTTTCTGTTTACTCAGAACTGTTGTGCTTGCTTTATTGAGTTTTAATGATCATTCTCAAGCTGTCAAGCTTATTGTTTTTATATGCATGTATATTGCCACATGTGCCTTTTATGCATATCTGGCAAATTTTTGAATCTCAAATCAACAAACTTTTCAGCAGGATTTTCACAAATCAAGGAGGATGTTTCCCACTACTGCCTATAATCCACCTGAAGATTCTTTGAGCCAAGATGTGATTGCGACTGTAGAGAAGAGTATGAAAAAATATGCTGACAACCTGATGCGGTTTCTTGAGGGAATTAGTTCAAGGCTATCACAATTGGAATTATATTGCTACAATCTTGACAAATCTATTGGAGAAATGAAATGCGATATAAATCGTGACCATGTGGAGCAAGAGTCAAGGCTGAAATCTCTTGAAAAACATGTTCAAGAAGTAAGTTGCAACTTTAATTGGTAATTGTAATATCTGTGATAGCTTATTACTATTCTGTTTATACTGTGTGGTTTCACTCATTTTGATGTGCTTGATAAATTGCTTATAGCTCTAGGTTGCAGTTACACAATTTGTTCTTGTATTATACTAGTATAGATCGAGATATGGCATATGGTAAATTTCTAATGGTGAGGGTTTGAATGGGTATATTAGAGAAGTTATTATTAATAGAATAAACCACTTTGATTATCCAAGGATACACTTGATCTCAATTTGGTCATCCAAAAATTTAAAATGACATCAAAATTATCCAAATTGATGTCACATAGAGCTTGAAGGAAGGACCATTTTGATGTCACTTTAAACTTTTGGAGGACCAGATTGATTTCAAGTGTATCTTTAGAAGATCAAAATGCTAGTTCAGTCGTATGATTATTACAAGGCCTGTTGCTTTATGCTGTTATTTAAAACCATATGGTGAGAACTTAAAATCCAATTCATTCACTTATCATCTTTTATGGATGAAAATCCAACCCATTTGTTTAGTAGTACTAGTATGTTATATTTTAAAAATTTATTTTCAATGATTGCAATATATTGTTGGTGATCACATATAGATGGAGAAGTAGCAGGAAGAAGGAAAGAGCTTTCAATAACAATAGGAAGAACTACTTGATCTATTTTCAATAACTTAATAGTCCAATGGATTGGATGGATGGATCATTAACTATCCATTAATCACAATAACCTGACCCATCTTCCCAATTACTTTTGTTTACTAAAAAGGGATGGTTGAAGTATGAATGAATTGGTTAAATTATTGATATGTGGATTATTTTGCCACACTTACCCAATCTGTACCCTCACCCACAGCCAAGTAAATACAGAGGAAAGTGCAAGGAAAAGCAAGATTAAATGGTATCAGAAACATATATACAAATAGTAATTAGTGATATTTGATATCCTTAATATCATGTTCAAGTATATATATGGTCATTCTTTGAGGCAGAGGCAGTCAACTTTCTTACCTCAATTTTTTGTTTCTTATTCAAAAGTTGAGGGGTGTGCAAGGTAAACTAGCTCCATACCTCTATTTGCATGTAAGGTTGAAAAGTTTGTAGGGCCTTTTGTTAAGAAGGATATATCTTCATATCTAATTCTAATGCAACTGTGTCCAAATGTATCATTTCACGACTAATACAATTTAGTTTATGTTGGTTCACTCAATTGTTACCTAAACTATTTGGGAGTTTTCAAGTAGGTCCCTAAACTAAAAAAGTTTTTAATTGGGTTCTTGATCATGTAATTTTTTTAATTGTGTCCCCAGGGTTAGTGAACTGTTATCTTCCATGGAATATTCATTATTCCCTCCTTAGTGGTGGCTTGAAACCGCCAGAAAATGACAATTTATGGCAAGTCATTTTCTGGCGGTTTTTAAAACAACCATAAATAGTCATTTTTTGGTGGTTTGAAGCCGCCAATAAGGAGAGAATAAGGAATATTCTGAGGAAGATAACAGTTCACTAATCCCAGGGACTCGATTAAAAAATTTACATGATCAAGGATACAATTAAAAACTGTTTTATTTTAGGGACTTGCTTGAAAATTCCCAAATAGTTAGGGACCAACTGGGTAATTTACCTAAAATTAAATTGCTGATCTTTAGTTTCCTTTAATTTTTCTTAAATGTTCAAATGAGGGTAAGATAGGAATAATGGATTCATAATAATTCATTCTGTTTATTAGCTTTCCAAACAATGGAAACTCTGTTCTGTTCAAATGAGGGTAAGATAGGAATAATGGATTCATAATTTTTCTTAACAAAGGAATGCTGTTTTAGATATTCAAACAAAGCTTACTGTGTACTCAACTTGAAATTAAAAAACAAAAGTGAAGTGTCAGGTGCATACATGTACTGTAACATGCCTATATTTATTATGTACCTGGTTCACATGCGTACATCATGACCAGAGTGGCACCTATGCTTCCTAGCTTTATTTCAAAACACAAATCTAATTATCCTTGGGGAAATGTATCAACAACCAAAACCTTTTACCGAGGTCAGGCCTTGATAATTGGACACCATTGTATTCTGTCTAAAACCAACTCTTCAGAGAGACTGTTTAGATCTAAATCCTTTTTAACGATTTCACTTAATTTTTCTTGATCTATCTCTAATTCTGTAGCTATCTTCCATTTGATCAAATAAACTCTTTTAAGTGGCTTTTCTTAGTTTTCTTTTTAAATGTCTGTGCATTCTGGTAAAAATTTAAAAGTAATTAAAATTCTTGTTCTACTCTAGTAGAAAATCCGACTATAATTGATCTATTGCAACCCTGATGACTTGTTGGCCCACTGGATCTGTTCCTCTATGTATAGTGAGGCTGGGTCTGTTGGTCCAATCCCGTGGGTGAAAGTGGGGGGGTGCCTATATAGACATTCTAATGCTCAAGTTAATATTTAAACTAGCAGAGTAAAAATATATGGAAGGGTGTTTCTACAATTGTACCTACTACTTGATGCATTTGCATGTAGTCTTTTTATAGGGCTTTGATGAGGGTGAGAACCTACTTGGATGCGATTAAGTCACTGCTAGGTTATCCAAGCATAGGCATGAGGTAGTTCTGAAAGATGCAGCAATCTCCATTTCCAGGATATTCTGGAGTCCCTAGCATGCATGGTTTGACAGGTGTCAGGTATGGGGAGCGTCATGGGGCAATAGTTTAGTGGATTTCTAGTGGGCCTCAGATAGATCCTTGGCCCAGCAAGGATTTGGATTAGAGGGAGCATATGGGTCAGGATTAATTGGGTTGGGCTTAGTAATGTGGTCAGGATTTATTGGGTTGGTCTTTATCTGAATTTGCAAACTCAACCATAGTCTTACCTTGATTTGCAAACTTTTTATGTACTTTGTCCATCAAGGTTGACCCAACCTAGTTCTATGCGAATATTGCTACATTAAGAATTTTTTACTACTAGAATAATCTGTACAATTGTCCCAACCTCATTTTCTTGTGTTGCTTATGTAGGTTCACAGGTCTGTACAAATTTTGAGAGACAAGCAAGAGCTAGCTGAGACTCAGAAAGAATTAGCCAAGCTTCAACTTGCTCAGAAAGAATCATCTTCCTCCAGCCATTCACAGTCCAATGAGGAGAGGTCTTCACCTACCACAGATCCTAAAAAAACTGACAATGCATCTGATGCAAACAACCAGCAGTTGGCTCTTGCTCTGCCTCATCAAATAGCCCCTCAGCCGCAGCCTCCAGCACCCCAGGTTCAGGCTCAGGCTCAGGCTCCCGCACCAAATGTGACTCAAGTCCCTCAACAGCCTCCTTATTACATGCCACCCACCCCTCTGCCAAATCCAGCTGTGCCCCAGCACCCACAGAATCAGTATTTACCATCCGATCAACAATATCGAACACCCCAACACGTGGCTCCACAACCAACACCATCTCAAGTAACCCCATCTCCTGTGCAACAATTTTCTCACTATCAGCAGCAACAGCAACAGCCACAACAACAGCAACCGCAGCAGCAACAACAATGGTCACAGCAGGTGCTGCCTTCACAGCCACCTCCAATGCAATCTCAAGTAAGACCTCCCTCTCCAAATGTGTACCCTCCATACCAGCCAAATCAAGCAACAAACCCATCACCTGCAGAAACACTGCCAAACAGCATGGCCATGCAAATGCCATACTCGGGAGTTCCACCACCAGGATCTAGCCGCACCGATGCCATACCTTATGGATATGGAGGAGCTGGCAGAACAGTTCCACAGCAGCCTCCACCCCAGCAGATGAAGAGCTCTTTTCCTGCACCCCCAGCTGACATGTATGGACCTTCCGGGAACCTCCCGGCGCTTCCTCCACCTAGTGGTGCATACATGATGTATGATGGTGAGGGAGGAAGAACACATCATCCACCCCAACCTCATTTTGCTCAACCTGGATATCCCCCAACAAGTGCTTCCCTTCAGAACCCTCCACCAGGTCTTAATCTCATGGTCCGAAATCCGAACCAGTCGCAATTCATCCGCAACCATCCCTACAATGAGTTGATTGAGAAACTGGTGAGCATGGGATTCAGGGGGGATCATGTTGCAAGTGTGATCCAGAGGATGGAGGAGAGTGGACAGGCCATTGATTTCAACTCGGTACTTGACAGGTTGAATGTGCATAGCTCGGTGGGTCCTCAGAGAGGAGGATGGTCAGGGTGATGAAGAACTTTTCTGAACAGTTACTTTGTCTACCAAACTAAATACTCTGTTCAAACCCTCAAAATCATTGCGTGTTTTATTATGCATGGAATAAAAGTTTTATGTAATGAGACGGTTTTACCACTGTATGTAAAAATGTCTTGAGATGTGAGGATTATCTAGTATTTTTATGCAGAAAATGCCTCACTTGCTCTTTTCTACTTATTTTTTTACTTATACTTTAAAGAAGTATATGAAACTTTAGATTATTGGTAATCTGCTCTTTTGTTATTTCACCAACAAAGAGAATATTTACTTTATCTGGTCTATATATATTTAATAATTTTATTATAAGCTATAACAAATAGAAAAAAAATACTTAGGGGTAAAATGTGTTTGGTCAAAATTGATTTTAGTCTCTATATAAAAGTAGTTTTGATTCTTGTATTTTCTGAAATATAGCGAGTTTGATCACTTGTTAGGTCAAAATGATTTATAGGGTAAGATAAAATTTTCTACACTTTATAAATACAAGAACTAAAACTTATTTTGATTAAATTCTGAGAGACCTAACATATATTCTAGATAAAGTAAAAGTAATTTTAGAACAGGTTTAGAGGTTCAGACATTTGCAAAGGGATCATTATTCATTCCCGTAAATAAGATTTTCTTAATAACATTCTAAGAAGAATGCTTTATTCTACGAAACAAAATTCGTACAAAAACACACGAATGGCGTGCTAACGCATAACGTAACTCCACCGTTGTTTGGAATCACACGCTCTTTCTCTTAGTGTGTATTTGGGTAGCCTTTAAGATTATGGGAGACCATGGGAAGGTGGATTAATCTTAATTTTGACCTAATTTATATATTTAAATTATCTTTAAAATTATTCTAGAATTAATTTTGATGAAAAAACATCATGGTAGGGTTGAAGCAGGTAACAACAACTTTTGCTTGGATTTTGATTAATTTATCCTCACATCAATACCTGTATTTATGCATATGTTTATTATTTATTTATTCATTTAAAAATATAATTAAATATGCTATTTAATGTTAAAGAATAACTTGTTGAGAAAGAGATGGACGATTTGAAAGAGACACAAATGTTTTTTGGTTTTGAAGAATGGTTATAAAATTTTATTGAAGATACTTTTTAAAACTTTTAAAAGCAATTTTTACTATTTTTAACCGCTGGTGGATTACATTTTGAATGATTATGTTAAATAATTTATGATTTTTAACTATTAAAAAAAATCTGCTGTTATATCATTATTTAATGGAGAGACTTGATGGGCAAGGACAAAATAAAAAAAATAAAAAAATAATTTAGGAATCAAAACCGGTCAAATAAAAGTTTATGGACTAAAAATAAAAATTATTGAAAGTTTAAGGACTAAAAATATAATTTATCCAATATAAATTTACAACCATGATGAATGAGTTATTTTTGTCTTTATTTCTAATATAAAATATGAAAAAAAATAAAAAAATTTGCAACCCTTCTACTAAATCACTTTCTCTTGTCAACCCTCACCCCATACACACATGTTCATTTATCACTATATATCTAAATTGCTTATTAACTTATGTTTCCACAATGTTGATTATTTCAATGGTTGCATGATATTTGAGTTAATTTGATAGTCAATTTTGGTTAATAATGATTGCAATTTGTTGACTTTACTGTTATTTTTAATGAAATAATAAAGAAATTAATATCTTTGCAGTTTTTTATTAGCAGAATTTAAAAGAAGATTTCAAGTGCTTTGAAGGAAAATTGATGTAAAAACTTGAAGAAAAAGCCTTGAAAAAAAAAGTTGAAGATTGTGACAGCTCGCTTAGCGTGCAAGACAGGCCCAACACATCTCCTCACTTAGCGATCAGCTCACGCTTAGCATGAAGAAGGCCCACAAAGAAGCTCAAAGGCACGCTCAACACGAAGTCAGCGTGAAAAGTAAGCTACCTTAGTCCTATAAAAGGAGTTGGAGGCAAAAGGGAAAGAGACAACCTACACACCGAGATACCAATCCCTATACCACCCTGGAGACTCAGAGCTCTCAAATGAATACATCATAAGCCTGAGTATCTCTAATAGGGGAAACCTTCTCTCTATGTCCATTATCTCCTTTTTCTCTTCCTTTATCCATTCCTCTTCTTTTATCCAAATCAGCCCCTAAAGTGTAAAGCCTTTCATGGTAATGAGAGGCTAAACCCCGTTAGTTAGGGCCTGACAAGCCTAAAAAGCTAAAAGATGTATTGTATGTTTCATATATATCAATGCAAACAGGTGTTTTCTTATCTATTATTCTTTCTTATTTTAATTTTATGTATCATTCATCCTTGCATCATCTTTAGGGGTTAGGCGCTCGAATGAGGGTAATCCTTAGTAGAAATACAAGGAAGGTCTTATATGCATCAATTTTAGGGATTAGTTGCTCGAAAGAGGGTAATTTCTAATAGAATTTAAAGGAAGGGGTTCTTAATAAAATCATTGTTAGACATAGAGTGATTGCATTATGCCCATGCATCAAAGCAAAGATCTAGAATTAGAACTTCATGTATTTTATCTATTGAGTCTTTGCAAAGACATTTGGGAGATAGATAGGTAAGATAGGCTTATCATCATGAAACATCAGAGGCAACTATTCTAATAGATGTGGGTAGGAAAAATTTACCAAATTGATAGAGAAAAATCTAAAATAATAAATCTTAGGAAAATAAGGCATGCTAGGTCCCAACATTATTACATTATGCATTCATCTTTTTTATCATTGTCTTTATCTTTTATTTTTCTTATCTTATCTATTTTATCCTCTACATTTCTTATTTTTTATTTTAATCTCTTATATCTTTAATTTTATCTTATCTCCTAATCTTTTATTTTAAATTTCTTATCCTTACTCTCTCTTACTTTCTTTAAATTTCATTTAAATTTCTTATCTCTTGCTTGTAAATTGAGTTTGCATCAATCTAAGTACAAAGTCTTTATGGATTCGACACTCGGACTTCCGAGTACTTTACTACTTGTGACAAATTGGTGCACTTGCCAATAAGTTAACATGAATCATATTTAGTATAATGTAAGTTTGAAATAGTTAGCCGAACCTCTCTTGTAAAGAAAGAGACAGTTTCTTCTAGACCTTTACTTTCAAAACAATAAGTGGAATTCAAAATACAGCTCATTGTAGAATACTTTGTTACTATTTTGATATACAAAATTTTCTCATGTATTTTAACACAAATTGGTGAGCTTGTATCCACATTTCAAGTCTAAAGGGATCTTGTACGAGGGACATGTTAGAGATGTAACGTATACTGAATGAGTATTTGGTCAGGTTGAGAGTCCTACAATCGATCCCACCGAATAGGTATTCGGCCATAGGTTACTAATAGAAAAGATAATAAAAGGGATAAAATGAGAGAAGAAACTATTTTATTAATCCACTAAAATAACTAACTCTAACTGTCTTAGAAACTTAATCTCAACTAATTCCCAGGACTACAGTAGAATTATTGCATTTCCTTTACAATAATCCAATACCCTCCTTCAAAATCAAGGTGGTTGAGACTTGGAGGAAGGATAAATCACATTGAGTTTGCCTTTGAGAAGCTGAAATCGTGTCAGAGAGAGGGGCTTGGTCAAAGCATCAACCCATTGATCAAGACCAGGAATATGATGCATAATCAATTGCATAGTAAACACTCTTTCTATAATAAAAAGCACATCAATCTCCATGTGTTTTGTCCTTTATGAAGTATAGGATGTAGGGTAGTGCTACAACACTTTTGTTGTCACAAAACACCATTGGTGTTTTGTAAGAAATACCCAATTCAGATAGAAGTTCCTGAATCCATAAGATCTCAGTTGTGACCTCAATTAAGCTCTTGTATTCAACTTCAATACTTGACCAAGCTACTAGTTGTTGCTTCCTTGACCACCATGAAATGAGATTAGGCCCTAAGTAAATAGTAGCTCCAGAGGTCGACCTTTTATCATCAACATCTAATGCCCAATCAACATCACAAAAACCTCTGATAGAAGAAGGCTGATAAGAAATAATTAGAGTGAGTCGAATGCCATGAGAGAGAAACCCTTTAAGGTACCTTATAATTATTTTAACTATTGTCCAGTGAGAATCCAAAGGATTGGACATGAACTGACATACTTTGTTCACTACAAAGTTTATTTCTGGTCTAGTGACAGTAGTTTATTGTAAGGCTCCTACAATAGATCTATGGAAAGTGGGATTAGAAAACAGATCATTGCCAGATTTGGATAACTTGTAGGTAGTTTTCATAGGTGAAGAGATAGGTCGAGCTTCTATCATCTCGATTTTCTATAGAAGATCTCGAATATATTTACTCTGAGTGAGAACAATAGAGCTATCTGGCATAAACTTAACTTTAATTCCTAAAAAATAATATAGTTTCCCAAGTTGATTAAGAGCACAGTTGGAGTTCAATTTAGTAGTAAGATTCTGAATCAGGGTAGAATTACCGCCAGTGATGATAATATCATCAACATACACCAGAAGATAAATTGTATGAATTTGAGTCTTGTAGACAAATAGAGAGGCATCACACTTGCTTGCTATAAAACCAAAATGAAGTAGAGTAGACTGAAAATTGTCAAACCATCCTATAAAGAGCCTTCTTGTGCTAGCAAACTAAGGAACAATATGAGATTTCAAAACTAGGAGGTTGTGTCATATACATAGACTCTTCAAGAGTACCATTCAGAAAAGCATTATTTACATCTAATTGAAAAAGATACCATTGACGAGTCAATTCTAAAGTGATGATGAGTTTAATGGTGACAAGTTTGATTATTAGAGAAAAAATTTCATTAAAATCAAAACCTTGCACTTGATGAAAGCCCTTAGCTACCAGTCTAGCTATATGTTTGTTAAGGGAACCATCTGAATTTTCCTATATCCTGAAAACCCACTTGCAACCAATAGATTTTGTCAGAAGGAAAAAGGGGCTAAATCATATGTATTATTATTAATAAAGGCAGAGTACTCCTTTTGCATTGCTTGCAACCAATTAGGATCTGACATAACACGTTTCACACTCTTTGGTTCACTATGAGTTAGAAGAAGAGTTGGGTTAATTTTGGGTTGAACTATGCCAGACTTTGATCTAGTTTGCATAGGGTGACTGTTAGTGTAAGCTATGGGTAAAAGAGAATGAGCAAGAGTATCAGAGTCTAAATGCTCAACAGATACAAATACAATGTTAGAAATATTAGGAACTGAGATATCAGTTGAATGTCCAGTGACTTCAACACTAGTATCATTGTTAGTCGTCTTATACGACTAACTTTTGTATAGAAAACATTTTTCAAAACTTGTATAGTTCCCCCAATTTATAGTTATTTTGTAGTGATTTTGTAAATAAATATTGTTTTATTATTAAAGTTGTCTCTAGAATATTTCCATTGGATTTAATGATGAAATATGTGCAATTTCAGGTGAAAAGAGGCTAAGTCATGAAGTGCTAAAAGTGACAGTTGAGCTTAGCTCATCAGTGGGCCAAGCGCGCATCCATCGCTAAGTGCAGCTTCAGCGTGACAGAAGAATCTGGCAGAGCATCAATATCAAGGCTGCATGCTAAGTGCGAGATCAGTGTGCTAAGCGCAGCAGTTGTCCTCAACCAGGCTCAGCGCACGACTAGCGCTAAGCTCAAATCCACTTACTCGCGCTAAGTGCAAGGGTGGCACTAAGCACAACTTCACGGATTTGTAGCCTATTTAAAGCATGTCTTGTGCAGAATTATGGTACAGATTTTATAGACAGAAGGCAGATGATTTGCACAGAATTCCAGAGCACACCACAGTGCCTATTTTGGGAAAAGAGCTTTGGAGGCAGCAAGAGGAGCAACTTTTGCAGAGATACATAGGTTTTGTAATTTCATTATTGTTAGGGGTTTTTCTGTAATGGCTGACTAAACACTTGTTGGGGATTTCTAAAGAACAACTGATGTAATTACTTTAATATCTAATTGATTGTGTTTCTTGTATTCAATGCTTCTTTCAATGCTTAAATTTTGTATACTCTTGGTCTGATCAACCATTTGTGTGCCTGGTTAGGTGACTTTAGCATTGGAAAATGTATTGTTGCCTTAGAACTTGAAAGAAGCAGGATTGAAACGTAGTCTTAAATGAGGGGTCTGTGGATTAAGTTTTGGTTTTAAATATGCTATTACAATAATGTTGTTTGGTCTAAGGCTAGTCCAACAAGAGGGATTTGAGGACAAAGCTTAGGCTAAATTAGTCTAAACCTTCGTAAGCTATTTAAGCTGAGTCTAGTCCAACAAGAGGGATCTAAGGATGAAGCTTAGTTTAATTTAGTCTAAACCTAGAAGGGTTGTCTTAATTAAGCCTAGTCCAACAAAAGGGATCTGAGGGCAAAGCTTGGATTGATTTAGTCTAACTAGGGATCGAGATTTAGTAATTTAGGCTGCAACATAAAACACAAAAGTATGATTGATTAGAGAAACATCTTTATATACATCAGCTGGTTTGTTAGAAAGACCCAACACCTTTACCTACTGCTGTCAATCTTACTTACTTGCATTTTTACTGTTTTAGCCTAGACTTAGTTTAATTTTGTTCTAAATCATCCATTATCAATATTTCTATCAACAATGCCTTATTTCTGAATTTAACCCTGTCTAAGACTAGTTCCCTGAGTTCGATACTCGGATTCATCCGTTTTAATTTTAAATACTTGACGATCCGGTGCGCTTTCCGACAAATCGGATTTCCCTTGAACATATTTGCATAAAGAAAAAATGGACCAAAAAGTAACTACAGGGGAAATCCAACAATCATCATTACCACTAGTGATTCCACCAATAGAAGGTAAGGTGCTATTAGAACTGAGATGCCCAGCTGAAACAAAATGTTCAATAGGTATAGAACTAGAATCAGGGGCAGGTGGAGAGGAAACAAAATGTTCATTAGAAGTAAATGTGTCAACAGAAACATAAGGAGAAGGAGTAGGTGAAGAGGAAACTAGGCGTATAAACTGGAGACTACAATGAGTAGACGAAGACAGGGTGTTAGAGGAAACTGAAGAGGGTCTAGACAAACCGGTGTAGGGAAACCTGGTTTCATTAAACGCCATATCTTTGGAAATAAACAACCTTCCTAAAGAAGTAAGGCACTTGTAGCCTTTATGTGAAGAAGAGTACCCTAGAAAAAGACACTTTTGGGATCTATAGTCCAATTTATGTCTATTATAAGGTCTAAGAAAAGGGAAACATGCACAGCCAAAAGTCTTTAAGACAGTATAATCAGGTGAGTGTTTAAAGAGAATAGTGCGAGGTACATCAAAATTCAAAGACGATGATGGTAACCTGTTTATTTGAAACTCAATTGTAGTGAAAGCGTAGTCCCAAAATTTAAGGGGTAAAGATGCATGTTTCATTAAAGTAAGACCAGACTCAACTATATGCCTATGTTTCCTCTCCACCCCTCCATTCTGGTGATAAGAGTGAGGATAAATGAACCTATGATTGATGCCAAGTTAGGCTGAAAGGGAGTAAAAGTTATAAACTCCCCACCTCAATCATTTTGAATACTCTTGATTTTGGCATTAAAATGAAGTTTAACAATAGCTTTGAATTGTTGGAACACACCAAAAAGTTTTTATTTGCTTTTTAAGAGATATATTCAAGTGTATTTAGAAAAAGCATCAACAAAGGTTATGTAATTTAAGTAGCCATTAGTAAACAACATGAGAAGGACCCCAAAGCTCACTAAAAATCATTTCTAAAGGAGTATAATAGGTAGTATTAGACAAAGACGAAGGTAGACTATGCACCACTTGATAATTGCCCTCAAGTCAGGACCTTTTGTTAATAGCTTGTGCAAAAAAATTCCATCTAATATGGATGATCTCTAGAGGAGAGCAACCAAGTACATGCATATGGAAGAATTAGCTAAGTGCAGGAACCAAGTATGAGTTGAGACAAACTCGACAAAGAAATAGGGAGATAAGCCAACTTTCACCAAAACAAAGGAAAGGGGGGGGGGGGTGAAGGGATCGACCACACAGAGAACCTCACTACATGCACTATACCCCCCTCAATGCAAGTAGATCCTACATTTTAGATCAAGCCTTGGCAACCGAAATCTTGGTAATGCCAAAAAGATCCAATAGTCAACTGAAGGTTGACTTTTCCAAGTGGTGTCAGTATCACCAAAGTAGGGGACATTCAACAAAAGAATGTGACGTTCTAAAAGATAAGATTGAAGATCTTATCAAGTTGGGACACTTAAAAGATTTGTTCACAAGCCTCATTCTTATCGACCTTATAACAATTGCAAACATGATCAAGATAAAGGAAGAGACTAGGATCGAGAATGTAACCATCACTCATAGGCCGAGAAGCAAAGAAGCCAGTCCAAAGAAAAAGAGGAGAAATCCCTCAACCAACCTAAACACATTATTAACATAATTGCATGACGATTCGCAAGAGGAGGTGCATCGATATTGGCCAACAAGAGACATCTTTAGATTGTCCAATCAATTAACATAGTTTCCCTGCATAAAGCTCATAAAATGCCACCAATCACCTTCACATCAGCTAACTTTAAAGTAATAAACCAGTGTAGGATGACCCGATCGTAATAATTGTTGAAATCACTAATTTCATAGTACGGAAAACTTTTATCAACCAGGGGAGTTCGACCAACATCTTATTTCTGAAACACTTTCAAGCAGCTAAACATTCTAGAAATAAAGCTTCTTCCTCATAATGACCCCTTGTTCAACTTTGTGGGGGAGAAAAGTAGGTATTAGGGGATCTATTGAATTGTACACAAAGTTTGGTCATGAGGGGGCACAACATACAAATTTAAAGATAAAATATGTGAAAATGCATGCCCATACCTCTTACAACATACTTTTCAATTGTCCCTTTTTGAATGTTGTAGGAGCTATGGTAACGACTCCACACTCAGCTATGAAATTCCCCTCGAACATCGAGTCTATAATAACAATTCATGCAAACTAAAAGACTTCTAGGGAATGCTATATGGCAAGCCTAAGGTTAAACCCCTTAGCAATAAATGAACCATGTTGAGCGATTAACTACATTGAGCTTGTAGCAAAGACTGAAGGGTCAAAAGACTTAGATCTCGATCCCAGGGTCAATGATGAAAAAAAGGTTGAACTAATTGAAGAAACATGCATGTTCTAGATTGACATAAAGGAGGAACAAGTCATATAGCTTGGAAGTAAACTCTCTATGGATGAAAGAAGCAGTCTGAAACTAGTGGTCCAAGCATATACTGATTTGTTCACATGGTCTACAGAGGACATGCCAAGGATTGATCCAACCTTCCATTGTAACAAACTATCCATATCCCAAGATGCTAAACCAATAACTCAAAGGAATAAAAAAATGGGGGAAGAAAGATGTCAAGCAATTCCAGAAGAAGTCTCCAAGTTAATGATGGCCTAATTCATCTGAGAAGTAGATTACACTACATGGCCGACAAATATGGTTATTGTTAAAAAATTGAATGGTATATAGAAAATGTGCATAGATTACACAGACTTAAACCGAGCCTGCCCAAAAGATGCCTATCCATTGCCTAACATTGACTATTTGGCGGATGGAGCGGCAAGACACATAATGTTAAGTTTTTTAGATGCCTACTCAGGCTACAATCAAATTAGAATGGACCCTGTCAATGAGGAGAAAGCAGAGTTCATAGCTAAGTCGAAAAATTACTGCCACAAGGTAATGTCATTTGGGTTAAAAAACATCGAGGCTACGTATCAAAGATTAATATACAAGGTGTTTGGTGCTAAGCTAGGAAGAAACCTAGAAGTGTATGTCGATGACATGGTCATCAAATCTAATGATTTGCCAACACATATCAAAGACTTCAAGGAAGTGTTCGGTCAACTCCGAAAGTATAACTGATGCGTAAAATATGTTAGGCTCGCACAAGGACAAATGTACCTATGCAATAGTAACAGTGGACTCGAAAGTCCAAATATCGAATTCAAATGACCAATTGTATTCCCAATTAGTCAAGTTTATTAAATAAGATTTAAATATTTTTATGATTTTAGTTTTTATAAGAAAGCAAGTAAATGAAAATAAAGAGAGATTTTGAGTTATAATAAGAGTGACCAAGGGTTATGACTCATTATTACCATTTTTTTCCTAATCCTAATCTTAATTAAATTTTTTCCCCAATTAATTGTCGATTCATAAAATCAACTAAAGTCTATGATCAAGGTCAGAAGATTCTCTTTGCCTTAAATCAATATTGTAATGATCATGGATCTATCAATTTAAATCAAATGATAAAATCAATTCTAGGGATGATTAATTAAAGATTAACTAATCTATCGGAGATTACCCAAACAGTTTGATCATGCAATTTAGAGCAAAATATTCTCTACCTAGATCTACTAATTACATGCAAATGATCACTATTATGCAATCGATTGAGTATTAGAATGGTCGGTTCCAGATAAACATTAAAATAAGGAAGATAATTAATTAACATACAACAATAAGGGATTCCATTCAGAACAAGGAGAGAAGTACATTTGGACAGTTACATCATAACCCACGGACTAAGGGGACTAGCCACTAATGATCAGAGCAAAACCAACAATCCTATAAAAAGTAAACATAGATATACCAATAGGCAAGAATGATGATCATGATCTATCCTAGCAATGTTGTCCTCGCTCTTCAACTCTCAAAAGCCCTCGAGGTTCTCTCAAATTCATAAAAAGATAAAAATAAAACTAAAGATTTTCTTCTTTCAAAAGAAAGAACTCTAATTCCTTATTTATAATATTTTGTGGAGGTTTTCCTTTTATCTTTCCTTAATTAAAGACTATTATCAATTAGGATTTAAATCTAGCAGGTGATCCTTGCAATCTTTGAGTGACAGTGATGTAGGCATACCACATACGTACAAAATTACCTTAACCATACAAAATTATTGTGGTCGTACAAAAGTACCTCACACATACAAAATTATTGCGATTGTATAAAATTACCATGACTATGGTCTTCTAATTAGCTCTAAAAATTCATGTTATTTAGCTCTTTTTCACATGAAACCTCTTAAGCAGTTGTCTTTCACAAAATTACACTAAACCATGAGTTTTGTAAAAATAAAATATATCAAAATGTATGAATATATGACATGAAAACTCACATTAAAATACAGTTAAATCTGGGTTTATTAATAACACGAGGCTAAACCCTGAAAAATGTGTATTTGGGATTGAAGGTGGAAAATTTCTAGGATTTAGGTTAACCCATAGGGGAATACATGCAAACCCCAACAAGTGTCAGGCCATCCTAGAGATGATAAGTCCCAAGAACTTGAAAGAAGCACAAAGGTTGGCTGGCCGGATAGCCTATCTATCAAGATTCTTGCCAAAGATAGCCGAAAAGACCAAACCAGTCATGAACCTCCTCTAAAATACAAAGCACTTTGAATGGAACAATGAGTGTGAAAAATCCTTTTAGCAACTAATGATAACATTGGCAACCCCTCTGGTGCTCACAAAACCTAGCATCGAAAAAAGACTCATTGTGTACCTTTTGGTATCTACTGAAGCCATTAGTGTGGTTCTCATCTAAGAACAATAGTGAGTCAATGACAACCTACAGTGAATTGAGGCCAACCTATTTTGTCAATCGAGTACTTCAAGATCCAAAGACTCAGTACCAGATGATGGAAAAAGTGGTTGTAAATGAATTCCACCTGCCCAGCCTGCACCATAAGACGATTGGTGGGCCTTACATGTTGATGGTTCACCCAATTAACACGTTAGTAGGGCCGAAATCATTTTGGAGAGGTTAAACAATGTAGCCATATCATAATCATTACGTTGCAGATTCAAAGCCACATGTAAGCCGAGTATGAAGCATTACTTGTCGGCTTAAGACTAGCCAAAAAAGTGCCAAAGTGATTCCATGATAGCTTCTGAGCATATCAACAAGGTTTTCCAAGTTAAGGAACCTCAATTACTGAAGTATTTCCATGCTTTTAAGAAATAAAAAGAAGAATTTGAAGAAGTCCAACTGACACACATCAATTGAGACATTAATGATTAAGTAGATGAATCGGTGAGACTAGCAATCTCACAAAAACTCAGGCAGTTGAAAACTTTCCAAGCAACTTAGTTCACAAAAAGATGCTTGCTCTATATTCAGCATATAGATATTACCTATTATCTTACCAATGTGAACAACTTTACCGGATATGGCTTCACTTATAACGCAACAATTTCTGTTGAATTTAATCTTGAAACCTTTATCACAAAGTTGACTAATGCTTAGAAGATTATGCTTCAACCCATCCACATATAACGCATCCTTTATCTGAATTTTGTGTTGATTCCCTATATTTGCTTCTCCCATTATCTTTCCTTTGTTATTGTCTCCAAACGTGACGTATCCACCATCCTTTGGCACAAAATCAGAGGGTTTGGACTTGTCACCGGTCATGTGCCTAGAGTAGTCACTATCCAAGTACCATAGTGAATCTCTTGCTTTTAGGCACACCTACAAGACAAAATCAATTAGAGAAAGGTGGTATCCAATTTAAGTTGGGTCCAATGGGGTTAATCTTTACAAATAAATCTTTTGGAATCCACATCCATTTTCCACTTGGAATATCAAACTTTCTAACATAGCAAAAATATGAAGTGTGACCCTTCGTTATGCAATAATGACATGTTTTTGCATTTCTTCTAGAATTCACCATGTTCTTTCTTTTTGAGACCTTGGTTGGGTTTATCCTTTTTGAAGATACAAATTGAGTTTTCTTTGAAAAGGAAGTTTGTTCACTATATCCCAAATCGGTCTTATCTGTAGTATGCTTTTACATATTGAGCATGTGATTAAGATCACTTTTTCCTTTGTTCAATTTTCTAAACAAATCTTTAAGGTAGGAAAGCTCAATTTGCAATTTCATACATTCAGCGTGGTGATCCTTTTTGAAATTTTCAAACTTTGCTTGCAAAAACTTGTAATCATCCATGTTAAAAGAATTTGAGGTATCATCACAAGCAGTAGCATTACACTTTGAAACAAGCTTTTCATTTTCTTGCTTCAACTTGTTAAGCTCTTTTTGTGTTGAAGCCAATTTATTGACATGCAATTTCAATTCACTCTTTAGCCTTTTGTTTAACACAACCAGCCTCTGAGCTCCCTCATGCATCTCATTTAATGCTTCTAAAAGTTCTTCAAAATGAGCATTTATCTCAATTTTTTCACTTGTTAATGGATCATTCATGGATTTCACCATTAAGCAGACGTTAGCAATTTCTTCATCACTTGAAGAGTTGGAAGTTGTTGGCGCACTATCTTCCCATGTTATTTGGGCTTTCTTTTGTTTTCTGTCCTTCTTCCCTTTCTTTTCACCAATATGTTTTCTAAGGTAGATAGGACACTCAAATTTAATGTGGCCTTGCTTTCCACATTCAAAACATGTGTAGATGTTGTTGTTGGAGTTGTCAACCTTCTTGGAGGATTTGGAGAATTTTCTATTCTTTGATTTACTAGGAAACTTTCCAAATTTTTTTACCATCAAGTTGAAGTTTTCAGCATCTTCCTCACTGTCGAAACTATCTTGATATTCTTCCTTTGAGGAGTTGGCTTTTAGTGCTATTCCTCTCTTTTTCTTTTCTGATTCTTCTGCATAAGATTGTTGAGTCAGTTCATGTTCACAGGCTAGCAATTTATCGAAGAGAGCTTCCATCGTCATTGTAGCTAGATTCTTGGATTCCTTGATTGTTGTAATCTTTGGCTCCCAAGTTCTTGTGAGACAATTTAAGATCTTGATGTCCAGCTCTTCATCTTTAAACATTTTTACTAGACCAAGGAGATGGTTCACAATGTGAGTGAATCTTGTTTGAAGTTCTAAAATGGTTTCCCAATTCTTTATTCGAAATGCTTTATATTCGAATACAAGAATATGCTTCCTTGCTCTTCATCTTCAAACGTTTTTCCTAGACCAAGGAGATGGTTCACAATGTTAGTGAATCTTGTTTGAAGTTCTGAAATGGTTTCCCATTCATCATTCAAAATGCTTTATATTCAGATACAAGAGTGCGCTTCCTTGCCTTTCTCACATCTGATGTGCCTTCATGAGTGACTTCAAGCATATTCCAGATTTCCTTTGCACTTTTGCACCTTGCAGTATGAAAGAATTCATCAGAAGATAAACCAAAAGTTAGAATATTTTTTTCGCTTTTTGATCATCTTGCATTTTTCTTTTCTCATCATCTCTCATTTGATTTCATTCTTTAGGTATTAATTCACCATTCACCTCTTTAGTAGGAATGAATGGACCTTTAATGATGGCATTCCATGCACCGGGATCAATTGATTGAATAAAGATATCCATCCTCTTTTGCCAAAAAACAAAAATGTTCACCCTCAAATAAGGGAGGTCGATTCAAAGATGTATCCTCTTTGAAAGTGATTTTTTTTAGCTCATCTTGTTAGAAAAACTTTGATCTTGAGTATCTTTCAAGACTTAGCTTTGATAACAATTGAAAAAAGATGATGGAACTCAATTAAACCAAGAGAGGGGTGAATTGGTTTTCAACCAAAAAGGTACTTTTAAAAATAGAGTTGCAGAAAAAACTTTTCTAATCGGATCATATCACAAAACAACTATAAATCGAATGTAATCAATACTTAATCAATCCTTCCTTACACATGATCCTTCATTAACTTCCTTTCTTTCAAAATCATAAAACTTGAATCTTTTTAAACCTTGAATAAAACTTGAATGAGTTTATTAAACCTTGAATGAGTGAAAGATATGAATCAAGAGATAAAAGACACAATCTTTTATACTGGTTCACTCTCTATTTCTAGAGAAGCTAATCCAGTTATCTAATCCATGACCTGAATTATATTTCCACTATGCATCCATAATTCTTACAAGCAAGCACAAGAAATCTACAATTCCCACCCCGAAAAAAGAGACTATGGCATCCAACACTAGGACCCTCTATGAATATAAGCCTAAGAGAACCTTATTCTTAGCCTAAACTAGAAAATCCTATTCTAGCAAGCTGTAAGCAATTCATGCATAAAAACACAAGACCATGTAAAAACCATACACAAAGAAACCAAATAGGACAGACACAACCTGGCCAATCTTTCCACAAAAACCTTGTTGGATTGAGATGTTGATCTTCTTCTACTCAAAAGAAAAACTCACTACCAAGAAAAGATCCTCTAAATCAAAAGATTTAAGAAATTGTGAGTTACTATAAATCTCTTTATCTCTTGTTCACCAATGAAAGTATGAAATCTTCCTCATTCTGAGACTAAGAAGTAATTTTTGAGACGTATGTAGTATTCTCTAATGATCTCATGATGTATAGATGTGAACAAAAGCTAGTTATTTATAGAGAAAACAATTATAACTGTCTGTAATCGACTAAACCTTTAAGGTAATCAATTATTTCAATGAAGTAATCGATTAGACTATCCAATTAATCGATTAAAGTGTTCTGTTAGACAAGTGGTCTCAGTTATCTTAAGAAGGGGGGGAGGTTGAATAAAGATACAAAAACTATTCCCCAATTAAAAATTGCACTCTCTCTTTTTGGATTAACAATGCACCCTTAATATGAATTACTCAAAAGACAATTCAAAATAAACTTCTTTAAAGCAAAAGATAAATAGCAATAAATAAAAGAAGTTTAAGGAAAGAAAGAATGCAAACTTAGTTTTTATACTGGTTTGGCCACGCCCTGTGCTTACGTCCAGTCCCCAAGCAACCCGCTTGAGATTTCCACTATCTTGTAAAATGCCTTTTACAAAGTCTGAACTATACAGGGACAACCCTTCCCTTGTGTTCAAAAATTCTTACATCTTAAGAGACCCTCGGTCTCTTAACCAAGTCTCTTTGAATAAGAAGAAGAAAAAGAATTCTCTCTTTAAGAGAAAGATATTACAATTAAAGATCAATCAATATTCCTTATTGAATATACAAGTGTTTGGCCAAGGAATATTTTTGAGAGGATAAGACATTTTGGTTTTGAGAGGATAAGACAATTTAGTTCAAAAAAACTCTCTTCGGAATTTCGTGTCCCAAGTCACCTATTTATAGGCCTTTGATGGCCATTCAAAAATCTCTTGAACAGATGTGGATCTTGGGAGTTATTTTCTGAAGAGTTGTGACTCTTGTGAGTTATTTTCTGAAGAGTTGTGACTCTTGGGAGTTATTTAAACTTGAGAAGTGCTTATCTTTGGCATCATCAAAACTTCATATCATATATGCTTCTATAATCTCCCCCTTTTGGATGACGACAATAATATGAAATCAAAATAAATGGTATACAATTGATAATACGTGCCCACAACCATTACTCCCCATTAAGATTGGAATTTATGCCTAAGTTTTAGGATAAATTCTACCCTTGTTCTCTCCCTCTTTGCTAACATCAAAAAGCCAATAACGTCTAGAGAAAGGAACTAAGGCAACATTAAAAACATAGCACAATCCATCCAAAAACAAAGTCAATCCATAGAAGATACTAAACACAAACAAGTCTTAATCAACCAAAACAAAGTCTAACAATAACCAAACACAAAGCAAAACATAATGAGAAACATCAAAGACAACCATAATCAAAGTACTAAAGCAATAAAAGCCAAAATACAAGGCTAAGAAATAATCAAAAAACTAAGGAAATAAAGCATAATAGAAATAACTAAGAGTCGGCCGGGGGATCGAAGCAACGATGGATGAAGCTCATATCATCTTCAAGTCGGGTGATCTGAGTATCCATCCCATCAAAACGAGTATCCATCGCATCAAGACGAGTATCCATTGCTTCAAATTGCTCACCCATAAAAGCTCAAAGTCTGCGTAGTTCTGTGAGGACTTTAGTCAGAAGAGAAGTGGATTCACCCCTTTGTGGTGGAGGAGATGGGGTACGCTCGTAAGGAATAGGCGAAGGCAAGTCTTGTTTGCGAATCAACTGACCATCAACATCCTTTCGGTAACCAAAGGAGGTAACCGCACCGACACCAATAGAAAAAGATCTCTTAACCTTGACATATGGTTCATCATCCAAAGGAATATTGAAATGATGAAGAAAAAGAGTAACAAGGTGGGGATAAGGCAGAGGTGCATTGGCTCGTAATGCCTTATGCATCTAGTACCGAACTAAATGGGCCCAGTCGATCTGATGACCAGTTTGATAGGCCCACATCAGAATCAAATCCTCCTCAGAGGCTTGAGCAAGGTTTGAAGATCGAGGAAGCAAAATATGAACAATGATATAATGCATGATGCGAAAATTAAAAGTTAATGACCCAACAAGTAATTTGCCGGTCATGTCAGCCTGGTCATTGCAGATTATGCAGCGAGCATCATGACTAGAATAATCAAATTTCTAGTCATCAACAAGGGTGCCCTAAAAAGGAACACCTTGACAGGGCAGTTTAGTCAAGAAAAAGAACAAGGACTGATCAATGACAATGGGAATATTATGCACCTCAGAGTAAAGAATACCATCCTGAATTTTCAAGTTATTATAGAACACCTTAACTAATTCAGGAAAGTACGATAGTTTCAAAGCCATGAAATCTATCAAACCATAATTTTGAAACACTTGGTAACAATCAAATGTTTCTTCATCAAAGAATTCAAGGTCAAGGTACTTAGGGTCTAGAATGACTCTATTATAGAATTGAGAATAATACCTTTGACGCTGATCATCCGAGGAAAACAATGTGGATGATCTAGGAGATGAAAGAGAAGGAGGAACTGGTGCGGATGGGTCTCAAGAGGTTCCTTGGCGACGGTGGCCAGCAACAGTGGTGGTGGAGGAAGACCCTTTTCGCTTCTTTGATGATTCTGCCATTTGAAGATGTTGCAGCTGATTTTGATCGGTGGATTTGAAAGAGAATGAAAAATGATGAAGATTGGGCTTTGTTTGAAGTGATTTGGTGAAGAAATGAGAGAGATACGTGGATTTGAAGATTGGGGAAGGTTTTGTGTCATCACACGAAATGGGAGAATAAGGGTTCTGCAAAAATGCAGATATTTATAGACAGGGACGCCTTGTAATCGATTACAGGCCATTGTAATCAAATACAGGAGTAACCTGTAACTAATAGTGCCTATTGGTAATCGATTACAGGCTTCTGTAATCGATTACAACCTTGATGTTCTTATGCAATCGATTACAGGGAATGGTAATCGATTACTAGACCCTTTAAACAAGGTTTTTTCACTTAAAGCTAACTATTTCAAGTCAAATACACACCTACTCATCAATCACAAATGTAGAAGCAAAGCTTCATGATGAATCAAGAGTGATTCAAAGATGTTTTGATGATAACAAAGATGATAACAAAAGATGATGACAAAGGTGATGACAAAAAGCTCAAAGGTCAATCAAAGAATGAGTTCAAGATATTCAAGATAGAATCAAGAACACTTCAAGATTCAAGAGGAAAGTTGATTTCAAGAATCAAGATTCAAGAATCAAGAGAAGACTTAATCAAGATAAGTATGAAAAGGTTTTCTCAAAAATTGAGTAGCACATGGTTTTTCTCAAAACATGTTTACCAAAGAGTTTTTACTCTCTTGTAATTGATTACTAGATTGTTGTAATTGATCACTAGTAGCAAAATGGATTTGAAAATGTTTTCAAATGAATTTACAATGTTCCAATTAATTTCAAAAAGTTGTAATCGATTACAATATTTTGGTAATCGATTACCAGTGCCTTTGAACGTTGAAATTCAAATTCAAATGTGAAGAGTCACATCCTTTTACATAAAAGCCTTGTGTAATCGATTACACTGATTTGGTAATCGATTACCAGTGATTGTTTCTGAATAAATCAAAAGATGTAACTCTTCAAAGGGTTTTTGACTTTTTCAAATTGGTTTTAAGTTTTTCTAAAAGTTATAACTCTTCTAAATGGTCCTCTTGACCAGACATGAAGAGTCTATAAAAGCAAGACTTTGATTTGCTTTTCAAGTACTTTTTTCAATCTTATACAATCCTTTACAAGCCTTGAATCTCTTTGAACTTATTCTTCTTCTTTGTGCCAAAAGCTTTCCAAAGTTTTATGGTTTTCTAAACCTTGAAAACTTGTGTTATTCATTCTTTTCATTTCTTCTCCCTTTGCCAAAAAGAATTCGCCAAGGACTAACCGCCTGAATTCTTTTTGTGTCTCTCTTCTCCCTTTTCCAAAAGAACGAAGGACTAACCGCCTGAATTCTTTTGTGTCTCCCTTCTCCCTTGTCAAAGAATTCAAAATGACACAGTCTGAGAATTCTTTTGATTCTTCCCTTTCCCTAATACAAAAGTGTTCAAAGGACTAACCGCCTGAGAATTCTTTTGTATCCCCATTCACAAAGTATCAAAGGTTTAACATCCTGAGATCTTTGTCTCAACACATTGGAGGGTACATCCTTTGTGGTACAAGTAAATGGTACATCTACTTGGGTTTGACTGAGAACAAGAGAGGGTACATCTCTTGTGGATCAGTTCTAGTGGAGGGTACATCCACTAGGGTTTCAAAGAGAACAAGGGAGGGTACATCCCTTGTGGATCTTTGCTTGTAAAAGGATTTTTACAAGGTTGAAAGAAATCTCAAGGACCACAGGTTGCTTGGGGACTGGATGTAGGCACGGGTTGTTGCCGAACCAATATAAAAACTCTTGTGTGTTTGTTTGCTTCTTCCCTACTCTTTTACTTTCCGTTGTGCATTTAATTTCCGCTTTTACTTTCTGTTAAGTTTCTCTTCTACTCCTCATTCTCTTAACAATTTAGTAAAAGCCTTAGAAGAGTAATTTTTAATTAGTAAAGGTTTAGGAATAATTAATTCAACCCCCCTTCTTAATTATTCTGAGGCCACTTGATCCAACAACAAACACAATCAAACATATTCAATCACAAACAAAACACATTCAATCACAAGCACAATCAAACAAACATAATCAAAATACATTCAATCAACAATCATCAATCACAAACAAAAATCAAACATATTCAATCACAAACACAATAAAAAAAACATTCAATCACAAGCACAATCAAACACATTCAATCAATAATCATCAATCACAAACAAAATCAAATAACACAAGCAATTAGACTCATAGACAATCTATTGATCATAAGGAGGATAAGACTAAATTTAAGTTACCTATTGCCTAGATCATTGACATCTAGAAGACCTAATTTTCTCCTAATAGAAAAAAATGTTTCTTTATGGAGAGGTTTTGTAAAGATATCAGCTAACTGATTCTTTGTATCAACAAATTCTAGAACACAATCTCCCTTTTGAACATGATCTCTCAAGAAATGATGTCTTATTTCTATATGTTTGGTTCTTGAGTGCTGAACAAGATTCTTAGATAGATTTATAGCACTCGTGTTATCACATCTTATAGGAATATGATCAAGAAATATTCCATAATCAGAAATTTTTTGCTTCATCCAAAGAATTTGGGCACAACAACTGCCAATAGAAATGTATTTCGCTTCAGCAGTGGATAAAACAACACTATTCTATTTCTTACTATGCCAAGAAACTAGAGCAGATCCAATGAAATGACAAGTTCCACTGGTGCTCTTTCTATCAGTTTTAGAACCGGCAAAGTCGAAATCAAAATATCCTATTAAATTGCATGTGGAATTTTTAGGATATCATAATCCTATATTCATAGTGCCTAACAGATATCTTATAATTCTCTTAATGGCACCAAGATGTGATTGTTTAGGATTTGATTGAAACCTAGCACACATACACACACTAAACATTATATCTGGTCTACTAGTAGATAAATAAAGAAGTGATCCGATCATACCTCGATATTGCTTAATGTCTATTGATTGACCGATTTCATCTTTATCCAAATATCAAGCAGTACTCATTGGTGAGGCCATATGCTTAGCATTCTCCCTCCTAAATCTGTGAATTAATTCCTTGCAATACTTTGATTGATTGACAAAAATTCCATTCTTGGTTTGCTTGATTTGCAACCCAAAAAAGAAATTTAGTTCTCCCATCATTGACATTTCAAACTCACTTTGTATGTCTTGAGAGAATTCTTTGCATAAAGAGTCATTAGTGGATCCAAAGATAACATCATCAACATAGATTTGAACTAATAAAATATCATTTAATTTCTTCTTAATAAAAAGAGTAGTATCCACTTTACCTCTTGAGAAATCCTTCTCTAAAAGGAACATACTCAGACGCTCATACCAAGCCCTAGGGGCTTGCTTTAAGCCATATAAAGCCTTTTTCAATTTGAAGACATGACTGGGCTTATCTAAATTTTCAAATCCAAGGGGTTGATCTACATATACTTCCTCTTGGATAAAGCCACTCAAAAAGGCACTCTTCACATCCATTTGATAAAGTTTGAAATCCATAATGGATGCATAGGCTAATAACATTCTTATGACTTCTAATCTAGCAATAAGAGCGCATATGTTTTCTCATAGTCTATCCCATCTTCCTGATTATATCCTTTGGCTACTAATCTAGCCTTATTTCTAATAACTATGCCATTTTCATCTAACTTGTTTCTAAATACCCATTCTGTTCCAATAACTGGGTAATTTTCAAGTTTCTTAACTAACTCCCAAACATTATTTCTTTCAAATTGGTTTAACTCTTCTTGCATAGCTATTATCCAATGTTCATCAATTATGGCTTCTTTCAAATTTTTAGGTTCAATCATAGAAACAAAAGCCATATTATTGCATATATCTTTGAGAGAATGTCTAGTGGTTACCCCTTTTGATATATCACCAATGATGTTGTCAAGAGGATGATATCTAAAAGTTCTCCATTCTCTTGGAAGATCAACAATTGTTTTGATTTCATCAATGTGAACATCTTCATTATTTCCATCTCCTTTTCCTTTGGTATCTTCTTCATGAATATTCATTTCTTCTAATGATTCTGAAACATCATCTATTTTTCCAACTCCAAGAATTCTACCTTTATTGTTGTCGCCATAAGTCACATGTACGCTTTTCTTGGGAGAGATATGAGTGAACTTTGATGCATCTCCCATCATATGTTTATAGCATCCGCTATATATGTATCAACTCTTCTTCAAGGATACCTCTTCATCGCTTTCATAACTTTTGGCCATTAGACTCAGGTTTACAATTTCGTTTTCTGAATCTTCATATGAGTCCATATCATTGTCATCCCATGTAATGTAGGCCTTCTTTGCCTTCTTTTCATTAACAAATTTCTTTTCAAATTTATCTATTCTTTTCTTGAATATTGGGCAATCAACCCTCAGATGTCCAGGTTGATTGCATTCATAGCATTTTGGAGTAGAAGATGAATTTTCTGCCCTTCTTTTTTATTTAAAATTTGATCTTCTTTGATTTCCTCTGACTCTTAGAAATTTGTTGAATATTTTTACAAAAAGACTAAGATCGTCATCTTCATATATTTCAATTAAATCCTCCTTATCACTTTCTTCTTGGATTGAAGATGAAGCTTTAAGAGCAATTCCTTTCTTCTTCTTATCATTCTCCTCATGTTGATTCAATCTCTTCAATTCCATTTCATGTTCCTGTAACTTTCCAAACAAGGTAGCAAGAGACATGTTAGTAAGATTCTTGATTCAGTAATGGCCGTTACCTTTTGGTTGCAATTCCTTGCTTAAGCATCTTAACACTTTATTGACAAGATCTTCATTTGGAAATATTTTTCCTAAAGATGCAAGATGATTTACTATGTGGGTAAATCTCTTTTGCGTGACTTCTATAGTTTCATTTGGATTCATTCTAAATAACTCATATTCATGAGTTAAAGTATTTATCCTAGATCTTTTTACATCTGTTGCCCCTTCATGGATTACTTGTAAGGTATCCCATATATCTTTTGCATGTTTGCAATTTGAAACCCTAAAGTATTCATTTATTCCTAATGCAAATGTAATGATATTTTTGACTTTTAAATTGTATTGAACTAATCTCTTTTCCTCCTCACTCCATTGATCCCTAGGTTTTTCTATGGTTGTATTTCCTGTTGCCATAGTGGGAATGTAGGGTCCAATTTTTATGGCTTCCCAGATATTAAGATCTATAGCCTCTATAAAAATTTGTGTGCGGGTTTTCCAATAATGGTAACCCACGCCATTAAAAATGGGACGCCTATTTATAGAATTCCCTACGGGAAATAAATAGTTTGCTAAGGCCATTATTCTTGAAGCTTCTAAACTTTATAAAAGAATGACGCTCTGATATCACTTGTTAGACAAGTGGCCTCAGTTATCTTAAGAAGGGGGAGTTGAATTAAGATACAAAAACTATTCCCCAATTAAAAATTTCACTCTCTCTTTTTGGATTAACAATTTACCCTTAATATGAATTACTCAAAGACAATTCAAAATAAACTTCTTTAAAGCAAAAGATAAATAACAATAAATAAAAGAAGTTTAAGGGAAGAGAGAATGCAAACTCAGTTTTTATACTGGTTCGGCCGTGCCCTGTGCCTATGTCCAGTCCCCAAGCAACCCGCTTGAGATTTCCACTATCTTGTAAAATGCCTTTTACAAAGTCTGAACCACACAGGGACAACCCTTCCCTTGTGTTCAGAAATCCTTACATCTTAAGAGACCCTCGATCTCTTAACCAAATCTCTTCGAATAAGAAGAAGAAGAAGAATTCTCTCTTTAAGAAAAAGATATTACAATTGAAGATCAATCAAGATTCCTTATTGAGTATGCAAGTGTTTGGCCAAGAAATATTTTTGAGAGGATAAGACATTTTGGTTTTGAGAGGATAAGACAATTTAGTTCAGAAAAACTCTCTTCAGAATATTGTGTCCCAAGTCACCTATTTATAGGCCTTTGATGGCCATTCAAAAATCTCTTGAACAGATGTGACTCTTGGGAGTTATTTTCTGAAGAGTGTTGACTCTTGTGAGTTATTTTCTGAAGAGTTGTGACTCTTGGGAGTTATTTTCTAAAGAGTTATGACTAAAGAGTTGTGACTCTTGGGAGTTATTTAAACTTGAGAAGTGTTTATCTTTGGCATCATCAAAACTTTATTTGGCATCATCAAAACTTCATATCATATATGTTTCTACATGTTCATCCAACATCTGGAAAATCACTCAAGAACAATATAATCGATTAGATGATCTAAGTAATCAATTAAAGTATTCTTGTTTACCTCTGAACAACTTAAACAAGATAGAAGTAATCAATTAATTCATCTGGTGATCGATTAAAGCAGAGACTCCTGAAAAAAATCAGTCATTGTACAACAGTGTAATCGATTAAAGTACTACCGTAATCAATTAAACCGATACGAGATTTAACTCTATAAGCTTCAGACAACTTGTAGAAGCATAATGCAAAACAAATATTAAATGTACTAAGATGCGACAATCAAGTTAACAACCAATACAAATGTCACCCAAAGGAGTTAGGCATGAAAAAGCCAAAACATCTTCTAAAGCTTCTTCAAACTTTTCCTTGAACTCTTCAAACTTTTATCCTTAGGTTGTTCCATGTTGCTGCTCCCCCTATCTCTAACAAGAGAGTTGTATCGGCGAGGTTTCTCTACCCCCTACTCAAATGTCTAAACAAGGAACAATTTGATTGTGTCATCAAGGAACTACATGAAGGCATTTGCAAGATGAATTCGGGAGGAAGGTCAATGGCAACACGAGTAATAAGGGCCAAAAAGTACTGGCCAACCCAGAAAATAGATTTCATTGAATTTGTTAAATGATGTTTACAATGCCAAAAACACGAAAATCTGATTCATTGATCGGCCGAAGAACTGCGCCTCATCACTTCCCCATGGCACTTTGCCATTTTAGGAATAAACATCTTAAGACATTTCCTTGTGGCCATAGGGCAACAAAAATTCATGTTGGTAGCAGTCGACTACGTTACTAAGTGGATTAAGGTCGAACCATTGGCAATAATCAATGCTCAAAATGTTCAAAAGTTTTTCTTGAAAAATGCCATCACCTGTTTTGGCATTCTGTGCATTTTTGTGACCGACAATGAATTGCAATTTATAGGTAGGAAGTTGAATGAATTCATGATAGGTCTTGACATGAAGCATTGAGTCATGTATGTTGAACACCCTCAAACAAATGGTGAATCCAAAGCAACCAATAAAGAAGTTCTAATAGAACTAAAAAGGTGGCTAGGGTCGCCTAAGGGTCGATGGGTCGAAGAGCTTTTGGAATTATTATGGGGCTATCGTTGCACCCCCCCCCCCCCCCCCATTTCGTGACACAAGAGACTTCTTTCCGGTTGGTATATGAAATATATGCTATGGTTCCAGTAGAAGTTGGAGACATATAAATCAAAAGGTAGAATTTCATTGAAGCCGATAACAATGAAGCCTTGTAGATGAGCCTAGACCTCATCGAGCAAGTACGAGAAGACACAATAATCGACTACAGCATGCAAGCAACATATGACCCAATGTTTCATCTAAAAATTGGTGCCAAGACAATTCAAGGAAGAAGATCTAGTACGGAGGGTCAGAGGTGAAGCCCAAAAAGACATAGCAAAAGGAAAGTTGGTTGCCAACTAGGAAGGACCCTTTAGGGTCCGACACAACCTACAAAATAGAGCATACAAGTTTAAAGAACTGAATAGAAAGGTTATACCCTAGACATGGAACTCCACTTATTTAAAGTTATACTATAGTTAACTCATGTAAAAGGTGGTGTACTCTTTTCCTATATTAGCTTTTTATCCCTATAAAAATGTGAAAGGGTTTTTGCCGATTAGGTTTTAGTGAGGCTCGCCTAAACATATATTATCAATGGATGCGTTTTTCAACAATTATACTTGTCATTTTTTTACAGTTCCCTCCCGAATACTCTATTCGGTTGAGGAAGAACTCATTACGTTCATCATCAATTCTCTCCTGAATAACCTCTTCATATGAGGATGAACTCGTTATGTTAATTAGCAGTTGCCTCCCAAAATAGCCTTTTTCGGTTGAAGACGAACTCATTACGCTAATCACCAGTTCCTACCCAAATAACCTCTTCAGCCGAGGATGAACTTATCACTAAATCATAAGATTACCTCCTGAATACTCTCTTTCACCGAGGTCAGAAAACATACGAACCCTTCTGAATAACCTCTTCAACCGAGGGTACACCCAACCTTTTAATTGAAAACACTCAATTTAAAATAAGAATAACGAATGACGTTACTCGACCAACAAGCTGCTAGTAACCAAACACACAATATTCATTTAAGCATTTGTTTACTTAATTATTTTCAAAAATTACAAAAAACTTAAACTACTTTTGTTAAAATTAAGAGTCTTTTTCACGATCGACATCTCCATGCACCCTTAATCATTTGAGTCTCTTAAGGAAGGGTTCTCTGCTGCTCACCGATAAGGGCACCGTCCTCCATACTGTCATCTATAAGGACTAATTGCTTGTTATATACATCCTTGTCAATGTCAAAAATTGACTCATCGAGAACCTCACAATGAAAAATAACTTGGTAGAGGGAATGGTTGAAACCAGATGCATGTGCCTTATACACATCATCGTAGGCCTTCTGCTGGATTCGTGCCTTTTCTTCTTTTTCAACGTCTCTTTCCTTTTCTACCAATGCCAAGGAATTTTTCAACCTCTTAGCCTCCTCAACATTTAACTTCACTAAGTCTTTGACCCTTTCAACTCTAACTCAAGGGTGGCGATGCATGCCTTCAATTCTAAATTCTCTCCGACTAGCGCGATGTTAGTAGAAAGTTCAAAGTCAAGAGAGTCTTTGGCCTTCTTCACGTCAACCTTCAACTTGTTGGCTATCGAGGAACCTTGAAGATGTTGGGTGATATCTTCCGCCTAAGCCTAAAAGCTCTAAAAGTTTTCCTAATTGGTAGCATCGTCACCCTTACTCAGCACGTGGTGACCATGATATGAGATATGTGCCAGATCAATTAGATGACTCAACCCAAACTCATTGGTGAAAAAACCACCATTCGTCAAGGCCGTAATGCTGGTCAAATAATGAGTATTAGGAAAGTTCAACACTTGTTGCTTCATCTTCTTCGAACCGACATGACCAAAGGGTTCAATAGACGCATGCCTATAATCACGGTGTTTGCTTGTTTTGGTTATTTGGTAGGAGGGGGATCCATTAAGGGAGGGTTTCAGATTGACATTTGAACGGGGATGGAGTTGTCGAAACTAGTTGGTGTTCAGTTCTTGCAACCAAGGTGGAATGCAGCCGTGCTAGCACCAACTTCGGCCATGATTCTTGAAACAAGCAAACACACAAGTTAGCCCAAACCAAATGCAATAAAAAACATATAAAGAAGATAAATAATTCACCTTCAAGGGAATTTGGGCTTTATTAAGACTTAAATAAATTGACTATGGGCTTGGTAGGAAGGCGTCGAGGGAGTGACTCAAGAAAAGCTAGGTTTCCAAGCTCTTCTTTAGTCAAGTGATCTACAAGGTATTCATCATATCAGTGTGCCACTTGTTGCTAGTAAAAAGGAAACAAGGGACCCTATGTCAAGTCATAGAAATAGTTCATCCTCGTTTTTGGCTTTATTACCACTTTATAGTAACCTGTCTTAATTTTTTTTAGGATGTTGTAAAGGTATGGAACATAGGTTGGGTGGGCAACCAGAAAAACGAAACCCATCTCACCTTCTTCATTGGTCGACAACAAAAATAATAAAGAAAGAGGCTAGGAGTGACCTTAACATATGTGTACAGACAAAGAGCTCAAAATGCTTAAATGGTTGCCTAACCATTCGGATGAAGTTGGAAGGGGGCCACGTTTAAAATCCAAAGCACCCCGTCCCATTGTAAAATCATCAAACATAATCCTTACATGCAGGTCTTGGATTATGCAGTCTTACATAAAGAATAAATGTCGATGATCCTTCTCCTATTTACTTAAAAATACAAGGTCCAAAGGATCAACATCAGTCCAGCATGTCCTCAAATCGATAGGGAAAAGTTTATCTTTCTTTATTCGACAAATGGTAAGTTGCCTGAGAAGATTATCAATGTCCAACTTGTCATTGTACCGAGAGAAGAAAGTGCCAACTTTCCCATCTACCCATGAGAACCCAGGAAGGGTAATAGGCGGATACTCCTTCTCCGTAATCACTCTTCTGTGCTTTTGAGGTACCAACTCCGCCAGAGACTCACACTAATCGTCGTCAATTTGCCTTTCTTCCTAATATATTCTCACCAGATGCTTCGAAGGCCCGACCACAACATTCATGACAACAATTATGTTGTTAGCAAACCTCTCTATGTTGTGAATAATGTTATTCGCCACTTGCTCTGGCAGGCTATCAAAAAAGGTAGAAAAATCAGTCGAGTCCCTTTCGGCGAACGAGCCCATAAGTGAAGTAAAGTTTGACCCTAGTGAATCAGAATCTTAGGACAAACAAATACCTCTTTACTAGGACCTCTAACCCTAGAACCTAACTCCTCAGGCTCCCTCAAGCAACCTTTAGACGAAGCCATTATTCCTAAATTTACAAACATACTTGACAGGCAACAAAGAAAAATAAGCTATTTGGCCAAGGGCAAGAAAAGTTAACAAGGGTGAAAAATTGATGACTCCCACTCCCTTTTATAGGGGTTGGACCAACAATGGGCCCTAACCAAAAACAAAACCCCACCCCACTGTTAGATCAAAATTGATCAATAGTGAAAAATAAGAGGCGTTTCAGTTATCAATGAAGGAAGATGAAAAGACATTGTGTCAAAGGATGTTTTCCCAATCAAATTTCCACAACTAGAATTGAAATCGCCTCTAACCACAAAATACCCTTTTTTTTTCCTTTTTCACAAACTTAAATTGTAAACCCTTAAAAGACTAATAAAGCTTGGGGGGCTTGTATACTAGATAGGTATTCGGCCAGGTCGAGAGCCCCAAAATCGATCCCATCAAACAAGTATTCGACCATAGATTACTCCTAATCGATCCCTACAAACAGGTGATTAGACCCATAATGAAGCAAATTGACATGATTAAGGAAAAATGGAAGTTTAGGCCACTTAACCTCAATTAAGGAAGAATTACCTATATGGTAACCCAAGCACGAAGGCCCATGGTCCAAGGCCCACAAAAGTTTGTATAAGTAGAGAAAGATCCCTAGGTAATAACCAGTGTTCCTAAACAAAAATAATGGATGAATCAAAGGACTTGTTTGCTTTGCCAAAATGAGTGAAAAACATTGTTAGAAGCTTCCTTCTTTTGCACCCCTTGGTAGTTATTTCAAAGAACTTAACCTAAACCACTGGGTCGACTGCATGAAAAGGTGGATATGTTGCTATGCACATCCAAAGGAAAAGTAAAAGTCTCCGGGGGTAGGTATAAAACATTTGTAATCATATGATGAACCTCTTTTAGAAAATCTTACTAACAACCTTTAGTTTTAGTAAAAAAAAAACAAATTCAATCATGTTTTTTTTTTCTCACAAGGGACATTGAGACACTTGCTATTTACACTCCCATATTTCTAACTACACCCTCTATTTTCTTGGTTTTTAAATTACCAACAATATCCTTATTGACATTATTTTTAACCTTAAGTTTATCATTCCTTTAAATTGTTACACCCCTTCCTTAACCCTTTTCCTCAGCATCAACATGGTATGATGTGATTGGTATAGATAATCTTTTTCCTTAAGCATGTGGTCATGGGTTTGATCTTTAGTTCATGCTATGAAAAAAACGTGTTGGAAGAATTCAACTCCTTAAATGGATCTCAGTATTTAAGGGAATTAGTCATTGGCTTTCGGAGGAAGGATACCTTGGTTTGCACAAAAAACCCCTTTCCTTGCAAAATAAAACAATATTGAAAATGACTTTTTGGACTAACATATATCTATTATGAAAATGTATTTATAGAATTATGACCCTCAATTCAAAAATACATTTCCATAATAGATATACATTATTCTAGAATGTCATTTTTGATAGTCCTAAAACATACCTTAACAAGTTGCTACAATAGTTGATGTGCATACAGTTATTTGAATGTTTTAGACATGTAGTTGAGAGGAAAATTGGAGACCTAGAGTTGTGAGGTTGAAAACACATATTCAAAATTACCAATGGACAAAACAATGTGAGAAAATCATCATCAAAAGCTTTGCTATGCCATTAAGGTATGTTTTTCTTATTAGTTTCTCTTATTTCTACTATGTAAAAAAATGAAGTTTGATTCACATTGTATAAGTGATGAATATACTTTGAAACATTGTCATAAAGAAAAACACATAATATCGATGGAAAAGGCTGGGTTACATATAATGAACATGATGGTGAAGATGAATTTAAAATTAGAGTTTAAAGAACAATAAAGATAAGATAAAAATAAGAAATAATGGGGGGTGTAAGTAAAGACTAACAAAGATGGGTGTAAGATAAGGGTTTAAAAGGATAAATCTAGTAGAAAAAATATAAAAGGGAAATGAGGATGTACTTAGAAAAAATGGGGGCTGCCAATAGTAAGTGCTTATTGATAATTAAATTTTAGATTTTATTTTCTTATATTTAAAAATAATATTTACTTACTATTAACAACTCTTTGATTTGAGTGATATTATATTTGATCCTCTTAAGCTCCCCAATCAAGTTTTTTTTAACAAAAATTAGTTATCGAGAGAACTGATGTATATTCCATACTAATATCATGATGACCTAAAAAATAAAATTTCCTTACTCTCATTTATTATTTTTAAGTTTAAATATTTTTTTATTCCTTCTAATTTAAGGTTTTTAGTTTTTCATCATTGAACATTATGTTTGTTTTATTTTTTGTATTTAAAGCATTTTGATAATATTTTGAATAGTGAAAAAGCGTTATCTAAAGCATTGTAATAACAAAAAATAAAATAAACATAATTTATAAGAACTAAAAATAATAAAAAAAAACAAAAAAATGAATTGCAAGAACTATTTAAACCTTATTTTTATTTTAAAATATAAAAAAGTAATAATTATTTCTTTAAGAAAGTATTATTTTTTAATAATATTTTTATTTATTAATAACTGATGTTACAATGAATCAATTTCTAATTAATTATTTTCATTACTAGCATAACTATTGTGTGGATTATTTAGGGAATGAAAATCTTTTAGCAAACAAAATTATTTTATCATAAACATAGTTAGTTATTTTTAGATTATTAATTTATTATTGTAGATAAAATGAATAAGGAATTTTATCCTCAGTACACTGTTTGGATTCCTTTTGGTTTGTTTTACTTAGTCTTCTTAACCATTAATTAATATTTTGTTTTCTAAATCATTAAGATAGACCTGCTTACATGGATGTCAAGCACAGGCTCTACAGACTGTTATGGTCCAAACTCCAATCTTGTGGGTTCCACCCACGTTCGACAACTTTGCAATATCCGCCAAGAAATAGAAATATTAAAAAAATTTGAGAATGCTGTAAAAAGAGGATTGAGAGAAAATAATAATGTATTATTATTATTATTATTATTCAATCAACCATTATTGTTTTTTTAAAGTAATCTTATATTTTATATTAACGATGATTTTTAAATGATTGATAATACCATTTTTTATACACACTACATAATTGTTATTAAACTAAAAGAATTTTCTAATATATTTTTAATATATTAATTTTTATTATTTGAAATTTTCTGAAAATTATAAAATTTTATAAGTTTTATTTCTTAAATAATAAATTTTATTCATGATTTTTTTTATTTTTAATAAATTTTAACTGAAAGAACGTGTTAAGAAAAGTGTATTAAAAATCGGATTATTAATTTATTAGTACTCCTCAGTTCTCACCAGAAAACTACGTGTTGCTTAAACCCGCTCTCTTGCTTTTGAAAATTGATGCCCTTGTTAGGGGTCAATTTTCTTTTCTTTATTTATGTCTACTTCGGTGCTTCTATTTTCAAACGAAACAAGCGCGTAGCGTGCCACTACATTTGCCTCTGCCATCCAAATTGCACGTTACGTTACCCTATCACTTTTCTTCACATTTTAATATTGCCGCTACCGAAAATTCTTTGAATCTGTAGTTGCGTTCCCCCCTCGAGTACCACTACAGTTTGTCCATTTCAACATAATAGAAAAATCGACTTAATTACTACTTGGTACGGTCTAAATTATCTTTTTTTTTTTTTTTCTGACTAAATTTATCTTATCTACTTTACCTTATTAGACGCTAATTCTTACACATTCCAGGAAAGGATATTCTCACACGATCAAGTCAAACCTAAAATTTTATTTACTTTATTTTTTTCATATAAAATTTTATTCCATGGTCAATTCTCATTTAACCCCGAGAGAAAAAGAAAAACATATTTAAATTTTGAATTTAATAAATAATAGGATGGAAGAGAGACACAAACAAAATACAATATTGTACACTAGGGGAAGGAGATTTGTGTCTCTCTAAATTTTTTTAAATAATAAAAATATAAAAAATAAATACAATTAATAAAAAATAATAAATAAAAAAATTAATAATATAAAAATAGTGAAAAGTTAATATGAGTTAAAAGAAAAATTTAAAATTTAAGAAAAGATTTAATGATAAAATTGTTTAACAAAATATGTGCATCATAAGGATAATTGTCTTTAGCAATAGGTATAAAAGTATTACAACTTTTTAACCCCTAAAATCCCTTCTTTCTTGCAATTATTAGTATTTTCAAATTCACTAATCACAATCCATAAATTGACCACGACAGCAACAATTGAAAAAGAAAAAAAAAAAGAAAAAGACAACGACGGTGAAAGCGAGAAGCAGAATAGGTTAATAGGTGAATTTGTTACCAAAAAATAAATTTCATCGTTTAATTAATCAAAATCACGAATCACAAATTCACAATTTTTGACTATTACGACAATCAAAATTCAAAAAGAAACAACGAGGAGACAAAGAAGTTAAAAGTGGGAAGCAAAGATAGTTTAGCAAAAATATTTTCATCGGTTTAAACAATTACAGTAAGTAGTGATTAATTAAAATTAATGCAAAAATATAAAAAAAAATATCTCAACGTTCTAAGCGCGCACCAAACGCGCTAACGTGCCGTTTCTTCTTCTTCTTTGCTCTTTCTCTTTCTGATTTTTCACCAGTGGGCACGTTAGCCACCATCAACATTCACCACCTTCTCTTTCTCTATCCCTAACTAACTCCAGTCACAGTTTCAGCACCTTCTTCAACTTCAAAATTTCAAAAACCGTCACTGTATAGTACTTACTTCTTCTACCACAGTTACAACCTTCTTGTAGGGTTTTTGATTCCGATGCTATGAGTCTCCGCCACCGTCAGTCTCCGGCTTCGGTGACCTCCTCCGCCCCCGGCCGCGGCGAAGAACCGTTCAACATCATCCCCGTGCACAACCTCCTAGCGGACCACCCTTCCCTCCGCTTCCCCGAGGTGCGCGCGGCGGCGGCGGCGCTGCGCGCCGTCGGAGACCTCCGGCGACCGCCGTTCGGCCAATGGCGGCCGAACATGGACCTCCTCGACTGGCTCGCGCTCTTCTTTGGCTTCCAGCGCGACAACGTTCGCAACCAGCGCGAGCACCTCGTCCTCCACCTCGCCAACGCTCAGATGCGCCTCACGCCGCCGCCGGACAACATCGACACGCTCGACGCTGGCGTGCTCCGCCGCTTCCGCAAGAAGCTCCTGAAAAACTACACCTCGTGGTGCTCCTACCTAGGAAAAAAGTCCAACATATGGATCTCCGATCGCCGCGGCGGCGCCGGTGACGATCTCCGCCGCGAGCTCCTCTACGTCTCCCTCTACCTCCTGATCTGGGGAGAGGCCGCGAATCTCCGCTTCATGCCTGAGTGCATCTGCTACATCTTCCACAACATGGCGAACGAGTTGAACCGAATTTTGGAAGATTTCATCGACGAGAACACCGGGCAACCGGTTATGCCCTCGGTTTCCGGTGAGAACGCGTTTTTGAACCTGGTAGTGAAGCCTATATATGAGACTATTAAGCGTGAGGTTGATAGTAGTAGGAATGGAACTGCTCCTCATAGTGCTTGGAGGAACTATGATGATATTAATGAGTATTTTTGGAGTAGGAGGTGTTTTGAGAAGCTCAAGTGGCCACTTGATATTGGGAGTAACTTTTTTGTGACTGCTGGTGGGGGTGGGAAGCATGTGGGGAAGACTGGGTTTGTGGAGCAGAGGTCGTTTTGGAACTTGTTTAGAAGTTTTGATAGGCTCTGGGTGATGCTGATACTGTTTCTTCAGGCTGCGATTATCGTGGCTTGGGAGGGGAAGACCTACCCTTGGCAGGCTTTGGAGGATAGGACTGTCCAGGTTAGGGTTTTGACCATTTTTTTCACCTGGAGTGGCTTGAGGTTTCTGCAGAGTTTGCTTGATGTGGGGATGCAGTATAGGTTGGTGTCGAGGGAGACAATTGGGCTTGGCATGAGGATGGTGATGAAGTGTGTTGTGGCTGCTGGATGGATTGTTGTGTTTGGGGTGTTTTATGCTAGGATATGGACGCAGAGGAACCAGGATAGGAGGTGGTCGCCGGCAGCGAATAATAGGGTGTGGAACTTTCTGGTGGTTGTGTTTGTGTTCATCATTCCTGAGCTTCTGGCTGTGGCCCTTTTTGTGATTCCTTGGATTAGGAATTTCATTGAGAACACGAATTGGAGGATTTTCTACATGTTGTCGTGGTGGTTTCAGAGCAGGAGTTTTGTGGGGCGTGGCTTGAGGGAAGGGCTTGTGGACAATGTGTTGTATTCATTGTTCTGGGTTGTGGTGCTGGCCACAAAATTTTGTTTCAGTTACTTTTTGCAGGTGAAACCGATGATTGCTCCGACCAAGGCTGTGTTGGGCCTGAAAGATGTTGATTATGAATGGCATGAGTTTTTTCATAACAGTAACCGGTTTGCCGTTGGGTTGTTGTGGCTTCCAGTTGTTTTGATATATCTGATGGATATTCAGATTTGGTATTCGATTTACTCGTCTTTTGCTGGAGCGATTGTGGGGTTGCTTGAACACTTGGGTGAGATTAGAAATATGCAACAGCTGAAATTGAGGTTCCAGTTTTTTGCCAGTGCGATTCAGTTTAATCTCATGCCAGAGGAGCAGTTGTTGAATACAAGGGGAACATTGAAGAGCAGGTTTAAGGATGCCATCCGCAGGTTGAAGCTCAGGTATGGGCTTGGTCGGCCCTACAGGAAGCTTGAGTCTAACCAGATTGAGGCCAACAAGTTTGCTTTGATATGGAATGAGATAATTCTGTCTTTTAGGGAGGAGGATATTATATCTGACAAAGAGTTTGAGTTGCTGGAGCTGCCACAGAATTCTTGGAATGTCAGGGTGATCCGCTGGCCATGTTTTCTTCTCTGCAATGAGCTACTGTTGGCACTCAGTCAGGCCAAAGAACTAGTTGATGATAGTGATAAGAGGCTTTATAGGAAGATATGCAAGAGTGAGTACAGGCGCTGTGCTGTCATTGAAGCTTATGATAGTTGCAAGCACTTGCTTCTTGAGATTATCAAACCCCACACTGAAGAGCATTCTATTGTGACTGTTCTGTTTCAGGAAATTGATCACTCTCTTGAGATTGAGAAATTCACTAAAATGTTCAAAACAACTGCACTGCCTAAGCTCCACAACAAGTTGATAAAACTTGTTCAGTTATTAAACAAGCCTGTTAAAGATCCTAACCAAGTGGTGAATACCCTTCAAGCTCTTTATGAGATTGCTACCAGAGACTTGTTCAAGGAGCAAAGAAATCCGGAACAGCTAAAGGAGGATGGTTTGGCTCAACAGAATCCTGCTGCAGGTCTACTTTTTGAGACTGCCATTCAGTTGCCTGATGCCAACAATGAGAACTTCTATCGGCAGGTTCGGCGCTTGTATACAATTCTTACATCCAATGATTCAATGCAAAACATCCCAGTAAATTTGGAAGCTAGACGGAGAATTGCCTTCTTCAGTAACTCACTTTTTATGAACATGCCTCATGCTCCCCAAGTTGAGAAAATGATGGCTTTCAGTGTTCTAACGCCTTACTATAGTGAAGATGTATTATTCAGCAAAGAACAGCTCAGAAATGAGAATGAAGATGGTGTTTCAATCCTGTACTATTTGCAGACTATATATGATGATGAGTGGAAAAATTTTATGGAGAGGATGCGTCGGGAGGGGTTGGCAAAAGACCGTGATATATGGACTGACAAACTTAGAGATTTGAGGCTCTGGGCTTCCTACAGAGGCCAGACACTATCACGGACAGTTAGAGGAATGATGTACTACTATCGTGCCCTCAAGATGTTGACTTTTCTGGATTCTGCATCAGAAATGGATATTCGAGAAGGTGCCCGTGAACTTGTTTCAATGAGGCGTGATGATTTAGAGAGTTCCAACTCAAAGTCACCTTCTTCCTCCAAGAGTTTAAGTAGAGCAAGCAGTTCTGTTAGTTTGTTATTCAAGGGCCATGAGTATGGGACTGCTTTAATGAAATTCACATATGTGATTGCTTGCCAGATATATGGAACTCAGAAGGAAAAAAAGGATCCTCATGCTGATGAAATTTTGTATCTAATGCAAAACAATGAGGCCCTTCGGGTTGCTTATGTTGATGAGAAAACCACTGGAAGGGATGAGAAGGAGTATTACTCTGTTCTTGTTAAGTATGACCAACAGTTGCAGAAGGAGGTGGAAATTTACCGCGTAAAGTTGCCTGGGCCCTTGAAGCTTGGGGAAGGAAAGCCGGAAAATCAAAATCATGCCATTATCTTCACTCGCGGTGATGCAGTTCAGACTATTGATATGAATCAGGACAACTACTTTGAGGAGGCACTTAAAATGCGAAATCTCTTGGAAGAATACAGGAGTTACTATGGTATCCGGAAACCCACTATTTTGGGAGTTAGGGAACACATTTTTACTGGTTCTGTTTCCTCTCTTGCTTGGTTCATGTCAGCTCAGGAAACAAGTTTTGTCACCTTAGGACAGAGGGTTTTGGCAAATCCTTTGAAGGTTAGAATGCATTATGGTCACCCAGACGTGTTTGACAGGTTTTGGTTCTTGACTCGAGGTGGTATCAGTAAAGCTTCCAGAGTTATCAATATAAGTGAGGACATCTTTGCTGGATTTAATTGTACTCTTCGTGGAGGTAATGTCACTCACCATGAATACATTCAGGTTGGAAAGGGAAGGGATGTTGGGTTGAATCAAGTATCAATGTTCGAAGCAAAGGTTGCCAGTGGAAATGGGGAGCAAGTCCTAAGTAGAGATGTGTACAGATTGGGTCACAGGCTGGATTTTTTCCGGATGCTCTCATTCTTCTACACTACTGTGGGGTTCTTCTTCAACACTATGGTGGTGGTTCTGACTGTGTATGCATTTTTATGGGGTCGGCTATATCTTGCTCTTAGTGGTGTTGAGAAGTCAATGGAAAGTAACAGCAATGACAATAAAGCACTTGGTACCATCTTGAATCAACAGTTCATCATCCAACTTGGGCTTTTCACTGCCCTTCCAATGATTGTAGAGAATTCCCTTGAGCATGGGTTCCTTCAAGCTATCTGGGATTTCTTGACAATGCAGCTCCAGCTTTCATCAGTTTTTTACACATTCTCAATGGGAACTCGAAGTCATTTCTTTGGACGGACTGTTCTGCATGGTGGGGCAAAATATCGAGCTACTGGTCGTGGTTTTGTTGTAGAGCATAAAAGATTTGCTGAAATCTATAGACTCTTTGCCCGTAGCCATTTTGTGAAAGCAATTGAATTGGGACTGATACTTGTAATTTATGCATCACATAGTCCTGTAGCAACTGACACATTTGTTTATATAGCCTTGACCATCACTAGTTGGTTCTTAGTTGCATCATGGATTATGGCACCATTTGTGTTCAATCCTTCTGGCTTTGATTGGTTAAAAACTGTTTACGATTTTGATGACTTTATGAACTGGATTTGGTACAGTGGAAGCGTATTTGCTAAGGCTGAACAGAGCTGGGAAAGGTGGTGGTTTGAAGAGCAGGATCATCTAAAGGTAACTGGCCTTTGGGGAAAGCTTTTGGAGATAATCTTAGATCTTCGGTTCTTCTTTTTCCAGTATGGAATTGTCTATCAGCTAGGCATTTCTGATCACAATACCAGTATTGCTGTTTACTTGCTATCCTGGATTTATGTGTTTGTTGTATCTGGGATTTACGCTGTGGTAGTTTATGCCCGAAACAAATATGCAGCCAAAGAGCATATCTATTATCGGCTGGTCCAGTTCCTTGTCATAATTCTTGCAATACTTGTGATAGTTGGTTTGCTGGAATTCACTAAATTCAAATTCATGGATATTTTCACTAGCCTGTTGGCATTCATACCCACGGGCTGGGGCCTGATATCGATTGCCCAAGTATTCCGGCCGTTTTTGCAGTCCACTATCATTTGGGATGGTGTTGTTTCAGTGGCTCGTATATATGATATAATGTTTGGAGTCATTATCATGGCCCCTGTGGCACTACTATCATGGTTGCCTGGATTTCAGAATATGCAAACCAGAATTCTTTTCAATGAAGCATTCAGCAGGGGCCTTCGGATATTCCAGATTGTTACAGGGAAAAAATCACAGAGTTGACTGTGAATTAAGGTAATTTCTATTCATATTTTTAGTCAATTTCAGGCTTGTAGTGTTTTTGGTGTAAATTTTTTTAAAATGTCCTTTTGCTTTAATCATTTGCTAATAGACAAGATCAACAAGACATGGCTGCTGTTGAGCTAACAAAATTGCACCCTTTTTATTCTTGTTTTTTCCCCTTGTGTGACTGATATATCCTTGATTCAGTGTCATGCACCTGGGGAATGTTCGTTTCTCATAGACAATTTCATGCATGATTAATCAGGCAATGAATTTCCTCATCACAATTGTAACATGTTCAATTAACTTGTTCTTTCAGCATTAATGAAGTGCTGACAAGTGACAATGACTGCTACACCTCACATTTTGGTGACATGAACCCTTTATTTGACTCCCTCTTTTTTGTGAATTTCTGCCATGTGTTTGGTATTTAGCTGGTCAATTGCTATTGATATGGATATTATTGATTGGTGTCTTTTTATGATTTTGTATTTGGTGGTGATTTCACCCAATTACTTTGTTTTTTAAAATGCCATTGTGCTTCAAATAGAATGCATTTTATAAGTTCTGTTTATTTTCCAGTCAATTCTGAATTTAAATTGGAGGGTTTTCTTTATTTATTTGGTTATTTGAAGCTTCCAAGTTATGCTTTTGATATGTTTGGAGAGGTATGGGCCTTGGGCATATGATTGCATGCCATGAAATTTCTTACCCACTATATTTCTAATGGTATCTCTCTCCAGTTTTGCATCTTTCCAGCTGTGTATTTTCACTTAGGCCATGTAATATTCCAGTCATCTAGTCTCTCTCCTGTTATCTCTCATTTGTTCTAGATGTTTCATTCTGCTGTGTTGCCTCTAATAGTGTTTGAGTGCTTTTTACATTATGTGGTTGATGGAGCTAGACTTGAGATATTGTTTGTGTGATTGTGTGATATTTGAGCTGGCTTAAGCCACACTGCATTAATATTTAGATCACCACAAATTGGTGTATTTCATGAATTGCTGCTAATGCACACACGCGTGTGTAATATTTGAGCTGGCTTAGGCATTCAATACATTAATATTGAGATCACCATAAGTCAGTGTATTTTGTGAACATACTGCTATTTGTCTGTGCTATTGCGATTTCTTATCAATGAGACTATCCCATGCGGCCATAACTCATCATATGAAATCCATAATGAGATGAAACCATGTTCCTACTGAAGCACCTTCTTTGATAAACTGAAAATATATTTACACCAAGATGAATATAAATAACAGTGGTTCAGCATATACCATGAAGATGGACTATTTTATTGTAAGTTGATAGTTATGTCTCTCTTATTTCGAATGCTTGTCTGCCTTGTGTGAATTAATTCTCTAATACCATTTTCACTGAACCTTGGCTGTCATTTGACAGGATCATGACGACCCTTTCTTTGTGTTTTTTTTGTTTTTGTTTTGTGTTAAAATATTAAAAATAAATGTGTTGAAATTCAGCCTTTGGTTTATTGTTGCAGGAGGTGCTGTTGAAAACATAACTGCAGCTGATCCATTTCCCATTTCACAACGGCTATATTTGTGACCCATCCCATTATATGTCTTGTTATTAAAGGTTTTGGCGGTTCTTTTATCTGATTCATGTTTTCTGGTGCCTTTCATGCATACACCTGTGGCTTTCTGTAACCTTTGGTATTTTGCCTCCTTTGAACCTTTCACTTGACTGGATTAATTAGCCGCTACCCTATGTTTGTGTATTTATCTTTTTAGCTAATAAGGTCTGTAATATGTTTGCAGGGTTGACGCTGGAATGATATGGTAGAGAGGGCCATAGAAGACTATTAAACTTTCTGTGTTCCAAATTTTCATCTGGGTATGTGAGGGCTGTTGTTGATTGAGTTGGTGGCTGTGATTATATTTTATTTGTTTGGTGGATAGGGGAGATTATTTTCTGCTTTTCTTGGATGGTCATATTTATTATTGTAAGTAGTCAATTCTCATGTTTTTTAAAATTAGTTTTGGCCGGTGATCTTCTGATTATTTGTGCTGTTACACACCCCTGGCAGAAAACGGTTCATTGTCCCACAGATGATAGGCATTACCATGATTCAGTTTTGTTAGCTCATTTCCGTAGTTGAAGATATAGTGCATGTTTAATTCAGAAAAATAATCGTTTTTCTCTCAGATTTCCGATAGGTTTAATGCAGTTTATACAGTTCTCTGGAACTTCTGAAGTTTAGAATTATAGGTACTAGTACCACGATTCGATTTAAAGCTGAACTAAACATGTTATTAGTTTTTTTTTTTTTTTGCCTTTTTGTTTTTCTGCTGAAGAGGGCGAGCCTTGGTGCAGCGGTAAAGTTGTGCCTTGGTAACTTGTTGGTCATGGGTTCGAATCCGGAAACAGCCTCTTTGCATATGCAAGGGTAAGGCTGCGTACAACATCCCTCTCCCATACCTTCGCATAGCGAAGAGCCTCTGGGCAATGGGGTACGAAGTTTTTTGTTTTTCTGTTGAAACCATAAGAACATGAGCTATTCGATATGCTAGGTTTTGTGATGAATATTTATTTATTTTCTTATAATTTGACTCGGTTAATAAATTGAAACTGCACCGATTTTCTAATTCTCTTGTTTGGTTAGTTGAAACAAGTTGAACTACCTAGAGAAGATAACACAAGTCTCGCAAATTGAAACTGTTACCTTTTTTTTATATATACTATTTTGCGTTGTATATAACTCTTATAAGCTATATATCTGTAACAAAAAAAATATAATTTATATATCTAATCAATAATTTCTCTATAACTTATACAAAGAAGGAAGTGTTAGGACACTTTTTTTTACCCCTAAAAAAGGACACTTGTACTATCCATCAAAAAAATAAGTGATGTGAGAAACAATGTAATAAAAATAAAATAAAGAAATTAAAGAAAGGATGAAAAATAAAAGTGCAAAAAAATCAAAATCACTTTAAAATCATGATTTTATGTGTGACATGGTATCATGAATAAAATAAATTCTTTATTAAATATCTATGTAGAAATATTTAATAAAAATTTATATAAATTAAACTCAATTTTAAATTAATACTAACTATTTTTATGTAACCATTTTAAGTCTTGCGTATAACATTAAAAGGATACAAAATGTTTAACTTTTATCTGGCAAAGTAATTTTACCATTCATGTTAACTAGATATATCGGTAGCACTGAATATATTGAAAAAGGAATTGTTTAGCAGAGTAATTCTAGAATTCATGTTAAAAGTCCCCAACTACGGGTGGTAGAATACTAGTGTTTGACAAGCAGGGGACCCCTAAACCTTCTAGAGGAATGTTTGTGTGGTACTGACAACAGCTGCTAAGTAAATAGCATAAACAAATTGATTAAATATTAAAAAAAAGTGGGCCTTGATAGATTTTGAAGTGGTAATCGGATATGCACAGCATAGATTGAGCTTCAATCTAAAAAGAATGGAGGGTGCAAAGAAAGGTTAGTCCATTGGGTAAGCATCAAACTTGTATTCTATAAGGAAAGTGGGTTCGAATTCCATTGTCAATGTGATGACTTTGTTGATAGGTGATCTATTAATATTTCTTTAAGCGTTCAGATCAGTGAGTCTTCGGTATAAAACTGGCCTAAACTTTTAAGATAAGAAAAATGGAGGGCAACAAAAATGGTTGTCTTGATCATTCAGTTAGAGGCTCATAATTCGTTTTATCTCCAAGGGCCATTTTAAAGGGTTCTGATCCAAATAATGGATTATTATGTTGAATCAGCCTGTTACCTGTTGGATGTGTAGGTAGTATGTACTATGTAGCATGTTAAACACTTGGTGTTAATTTAAGGACCTGCGTATTTTTAGAAGGCGAATAGTGTATTTTTTTATTATCAAATAATTAGTTAATAGTAATTAATGTTGATGAAATGTATGCAGAGTTATTTGTGGGACTCATTAGGAGAATTTTTCGAGTTGCTGAATTAAAAGGATAAACTACTTGATTATAAAAAGTATCGTATAAAAAAAGAGTTGCTGCAACAGAGATATCTAACATGCACTGTAATATTTTATATGCTATGTGGTAGAATGGTATAGTTCAACTACTTATGTAGACACGGGCCACTAGGACTGTTCTAGTGATTAAAAAAAGCACTCAGCTAGGCAGAGAAAGTGATTGAAGTAAGCGAATCTTCATTTATTAGTAAAACATTCTAACCCATTAAATTAATAAATTAATTATGTTATAAAACAATTAATATTATTATATATAATATTAAATTTTTTAATATATATTTAATACACATAAATTTACATATTGTAACAATTAATTTTGATCTAATAATTACTTTTTTTACATATATAAATTGTAAATAAAAATAATAGGTTTAATAAAAATTTATACATGTAAAAAAAATACATTATTAACATAAATCTACTAATGTATTTTTTTTGGTCTTATTAGAATTAATTTTGATCTATATTTTTTTACATATATAATTTTTTATTAAACTTATGATTTTTATTTACAATTTATATATGTAAAAAAATTAATTATTAGATCAAAATTAATTGTCACAAAATTTCTTATATAAATTTACATGTGTATTAAATATACATTAAAAAATTTAGTATTATATATAACGACATTAATTATTTTATATTCATTAGCTCAGTTGATTAGAACCGCATGAACCATTAATTTTATATTAATTTGTAAAACATATTGATTCTTGTATGACATACGGATTATCAATCTGTAGTAGGCATACATATTCACAATATGTATCAGCTTTACGAAAGGATAGTATTGAAATTGTTCATTTTATGCTGCGTGTACCAATAATTTGACGGGTGCGCAAAGCAATTCCCTTCGACTAACATCTATTACACTTCATCCCCTCTCTTCTATCATAATTATCATATAAAAAATTATTTCAAAATGATGTTATTTAAATTTTTTAATTAACATTAATTATTTTTTATTTATATCACTTATAATATTAAAAATGTACTACAAAATTTATAAATAATAATAATATAAGATTAATTTTATAAAAAATTTAATCTTTTTATCTATTTGTTAATTTTTCTTAATTCGCATAAAATTTGGTATGAATTAGAAATATCTAGAGAAATGCTAACTCTCTTGGCACTCACTTTTTAACACATTAAAATGGATCCCCACATCTATATTAAGAGAAAAAAATCATTAAATGAATATAAAATCCATCAAAATTGATGATTTCAAATAAATTTTTATCCGTCATAAAAATTATAAAAAATATTGTTATAGTGTTAAAGCCTCTCTAACATCCCTCATCTCTAGTATTTAAGTTATAGTGAGCTTTAAGAAATTCTCATGAAAGTCGGAAACAAATGGCAGAGCGAACTTCAAAACAAATTTAAAAAGACTTCAATGGTGGATTTTGTTCATGTGGATTACAATCTTTAAATTTAAATCAACTGTTTAAAGTAATATCTAATCTATGTTACCACACTATATATACGCCTCTAACCAACTTTATCATTGGTGATGAAAACATGAGCATATTGTACAAGACTAGTCATGCACCTATTTAGCAGTCTTAAATCACAAAAGAACTTATATATCTCCCCCATTCAAATCAAGGGCTTTTATTTCCACATCTTTTCCTAACAAAATTGTTTAAAACTTGTGTCCTTGTGAGGCCATCCCTTGGTCTTGGCCAATCTGCATGATTGTTCAACAAATAGTGAAGGAATTGGTGTCTTTTCCCATGGGATGATCCCAAAATCATCAGTAAACTCCTGCATTCCTCCAACTAAGAATTGCCAAACTAGAGCACCGGCTCCAGACCTGTTTTTCTTTGCAGATTTGTAGCTTATATCTAAAATTGTTTTGTACATTGTTTTTCGTTCAGGCATAGTAAAATTTATGTCTGACAACCCATATTCAGAGAACAAGACTGGCTTGTTCAATACCTTATCACCATCTTCGATGTGAGAAAGCATCCACTTGGAGACAAATTTCATGTAGTCTTCAAATACCTGATGATGAAACCTATGCATAGGTTTTTAATTAAAAAAAAAGGAGTTAATAAAGGACATAATAAAAAAGACTAAGCTATACGAAATTATCATATGATTTGGGATGTGTACTTCTGAATAAAAATAAAAAGTAATTTCTTAAAGGTCTTTGATGCAAATTTCAAACAAATTAATGCTGAGATAGTTGATTACTTCAACACAAAAACATGAGAAATTTGTAGCACAAAAGCTTCCATTCTGCAGGTTTAGAGATATTTGGAACTTCCAAAGTTCAGTTCCTTATTTTAAGAGTCTAAGTGCCTGTTTGGTATAACATCTTGTATGTGCATCAAGATAAAAAAAACCACATCAAAAGAAGCCTAAATATGTAGAAGCTATAAATATTAGTAGCTTCTTTGAACACGAATCAACTTTGTCACCATGAGAAAACAAACATGCACCGAGAAAATTCAAAACTACAGATATAGGAGTTACATAATGCTTACCAGTGATCAGGATAGATATGGACAGAGGTGAAGTCAATATTTGAGATTTTGGAGTTCCTTATAAAGTCAGATCCAAGTCTAGATGCCCAATCCTCAGGGTTCACAGTCAATCTTTTCGGATCATTAGGACCATAGAAACCTTCAAGTCCAACAGTCACAAGATGGCGCTTGTCAATCAATTTGACAAAAGCTGACATTTCCTCTATCCAATCCTGCAGTTCTATGATAAATAAGTAAACCGTATACAACTATACTCGGATATACCTACATAAGAAGTAGTGACACCACTATTGTTTTCTTTCCTTTCTGAACTCGGAAGAATTTAAGGGATAATGATATCCTGTAATTTTCCCCCTCATTTACATTTTAATGAATTTAGATGGCACAGTACAAGTAAAAGTCCAGATAATTAAATACTTAAATTGAAAGGTTTCAATTTTCAAGTTTCCTTTCAAAAGGGGTTTAAAAAGAGCAACATCTGAATGAGCATCAAAATGATGGCTAAAATTCAGAGTACACCATAATATCAAATTCAGCCAAGCATTTGTGCAAATAGGCAAGCTTGCATGGTGGAGAGGGCATTTCTATAAAAGCACAGACCATTTGAGATCATAATAATTTATTAAACAAAAATATTGAGGAAAGAATAAAGACATTTGAATTAGTCAAACTTTGAATTGCTCATTAACATTTCTGGCATGTCACTTCTATAAATATTTGAAGGAGTAAAAGCACAGATACAGGACTTACTTGGAGAGTATCACCAGAAGGATCAGTTAGGCACCGAGGTTCATTAATCAATTCCCAACCAAAAATGGTGGGGTCATTTCTATATTCAATTCCAGTTATAGTATTCTTCCTTGTCAGAATTGTCTGTAGAAAAATTGAAAGTAAGCAATTAATTTATCTAAACCAGTCTCAAAGGCAGCAAACATGCAGCTGAAATTGAAAATGCCCAGCAAAGAAAAAGTAAACGAAGGATAGGCAAGGGAGGAATGGGATACGGATAATCATTGTTTTGACCCACATGAGCTGGAAATAGAAGTGTCATGTATTAAAACAATTGGAATGGCAAAACAGCAATCATACGTTATGAAGGGGAAAAAAACAATAATGCAATATAGAAATTCCATAATTTCATCATTAATCCTCTCTTTGATTATCTTTATTTAAATTGGATCTTAAGGATAAAAAAGACTTCTAAACGGATACATATTTACTGAAAACTTAGTTTTTGATAGACCCAACAGCGTTATTTGATTAAAAAATGACGTAGGCTAAGAGCAAATTTGACTAGCAAAGACTTATATGCCATCTACTTGTCTACCCCCAGAACAATTCTTCAGGCGTAAGTCATCAAAAGCTTGGGATTTGTATACAATTCTTCAAGCACAAACGTCAAAAGTTAGGGATACTAACTTTATGCATCATAGAGCTATATTAGTATGAAAGTATTATTGCTAAAGCTGTGTCTCTCTAAACAGGGAGAAATTAAAAAAAAAAAAAAAGAGGGTGGGGCGAACAGTAAAAAGATACACATAACATACCTTGACGTAATTCTTGAAATAACTACGGATTGATGGATCAAAGAAGAAAGAATCGTTAGACGAGCTTAATCCAACCCCTTCTTGCCATGCCCACTTGACATATTGAGTCTTCCCACCATATGCATGCAAGTTATTTACTAAGCTAAGGAGCAGCCTAATTCCATGTTGCCTTGCTTCTGCTATAACATAGTCCAAGGCCTGTTACCCAACCAAAGTTCAATGTGGTTTTCATTCATCATACAGTAACGTTAAACAGTAAACAGCTTGCTTAATCAATGGACCAAAAGTATTAACGGCAATGCAACATAAAGAATTTTTTTCATTTCTATCAAGCATGACTTATAGGGTAGATTAAGCAAGACACAAATACCCAAGACAATCATCAGGGACTTCTAAATGACTATATTGAGAAAGCATGTATTGAAAATTTTCAAAATAAGCAGACATAAAACTTTTAAATTTGGCATGTGAATCATAAACGGATTTCAAGTTCAACCATAACCACACACCATTTTTGGGAGAATTTTTCACGTGTGATAGATTGATCAAGGATGGAGTAAGCAAGAAGAGAACTAACGTGAGTCTTGCACACCATACTTTCAATCATGAGCAAATACAATCTTCAACTTTACTCTACTAAGACTGAAATCATATATATATATGTTTCTCAATTTTTGTCAGCATCCTACCACATACGATATTATATCATTTTCAAGAACAATGGTAACCGTGGCCATTCAGCTCAGCTACAACAAGCATGTCACGACTCATGTCACAATTCAAAAGTGCCTCCCGCAAATTATGCAAAGTTTAATCCCAGCCCCCAATGAATCTCAGCAATTAATGCGTAAATGGTGGACACCAATCATACACACAAAGTTACAAACCTAATTTTTGGAAGCCTCCAGCCACAAGCTCAATTTCAGGGAAAAAGAATAAAAGTGAGCGAGAAGACAATACATAAAACAAAAAACAAAGCAAAGCAAAAGAAAACCAAAATATCCAACACCCCACTACTGGACACTCATCAAAATCTAGTTATGTCAGCATCCATAGTCAAGCACAAAAAAACCAAAAAAAAAATTACACCAAGACAAAAAAAAAAATCCAAGGATGAAAAACAAACAACAAAAACATGAATAAAAGCACAAAATTCAGAATCTACAAAACACTACCTTGAAAGCTTGTTCATTGAACACACCAGGGGAACTCTGAAGGGCATTGTAGTCACCATCATTGAAGGCCCAAGTTCTACACACAGTTAGCCCCATCTTTGCCCCAGCCCTTAGCATTTCACGTACCTTTGGCCTGGAATACTCATCCACAGATTGAACCATTAACCAATAAGAGTTCCACCCATTAATGTAGAAAGCTTTTCCATCCACCATAAACTGAGTCCCATTTCTCTCCACAAAAGCCAATTCAGCTTCTTCCTCAAAACCAAACCTCACATCCCCAAAAGACATGTAAATGAACAACACGATCGATGCAAACCCCACAACGGGGTAAAACAAACCATTTCCACTCACCATGATTCTGTACCTCTTGCACACCTTATGCAACATAGAACCAGAGAAATTCAACAAATTTGTGAGATCCTCAGATACCCTTTTGGATTCTTATCCAAAGGGTCACTTTGTTAGTGGCACCAGATGAAGGTTGCTGAATTCACAACTTCAGACCCAGATGTGAATGTGAACGTTTCTGACACCCCAAATGATCAGAACGAATGGATCACTCTCTTTCTCTCTGAGAAGATTGTGAATGAACCTTAAAGGAGTTAACTTTAAGAAACTAAGTGCTTGAAGACTTCAACTTTGACAAGTTTGCAGGTTGCTGAAACAAGGGGTTATATTTTTATAGCTATTGATGAAATGGGGAATGGCTATGCTTCAACCATGTAGAAGGAAGTAAAAGAGAAGACTGAAAAAGACTCATATCTTTCTTCTTCAGAACTTTCAGTCAAAATAAAAATGAGGGAGGTGATTCATTAGGTTGAAGGGAAAAAATAAGTAGTGATGAAGATGGTGAGAGTGTGGTGAAATGTTAGTATCAATGTATCAGGTTGTTTGGATTTAGATCTGAGGAGTGTGAACCTCCCTTCAGTTATAATACTTTAAGAGAGAGTATCTTTCAATTTTTTTTTCAAGAACTGTGGGCCACTTTGTTGTATCTGAAGTCTTTTCACATGGTCAGCAATACAAAACAAGAACAAAATAAAAGATTTAATTTCACTTTTTGTATTCTATTTTGCATTTATTTATTTTAAATTTGATTTCTTGAATTTTTTATTATTTGTTTATAAATTTAAGATTACACCCAAGACATAAATCAATCAATATAAATTTATTTTTGTTTAATCAATAATTTTAAATATGAATTCTAAATATATAATTACTTTACAAACTAAATTATTTTTTTATTTATAATAATTTTACTCAACTGGCATGCATGATTAATATATATATATATATATATATATATATATATATATATATATATATATATGAACAAATATTACCTTAACATAATTACTATAGTATAACTCCCAAATGTGTGAATTAGTTAGTGTGAATTCTAGTAGTGTGTTTTGAATATAATTGTTTCAAGTTAAAATACATTTGATTTCTATTAAAATACAAGTGAAAAAAAATTCGAAATGATTTTTTTTAAATTTGAAATTAAGAATAAAGAGTAAACACAAACGGTGACAAAATTTACAAAAAGTAAGAAAATAAGACAAAAAATACAATTAAAAAATAATAATAACAGTAGCAAAGGAAAAAAGAAAGAAGAGCATTTCTCCCTTCTCAGACAGTGTTCTTAAATGTTCGCTTGGTACAGATTCTGTATAAAGTCATATTTTTCGTCAGACCTAGCTTGCTTGTTTTGTTTGCGGATGTCGGCACATTCCACGTGTAAGCATGGACAATTTTTTTGACAGCTACCACTTGCTTATTTTATTATACTACCTTACTTAATATCATAATATACCACAACAGGTATGCAATTTGATTTTGTTAAAAAAAAAACAATGATTTCCCTAAAAGAGAATTAGTATTCAATTCACTGGATGTCTGTGGTTTGATACATAATAAAATAGATTAGATGGTATTGTTGAGTAATTTGTCCTTTGGCATTGAGGTCAGAACATCTAAATCATAGGCACCTTTTGTATTTGAAAATTGCTCCATTGATTCCGTTTGGGAATGATTGACGATGAATAGCTTGTTTTCTTTTGGTAAACATTAATGGCTCAATTCTAGTAGTGATTAGGCTTAGCTAGCCGGTGCGTGTAAGATTTGTGTAACCTAAATGTAGGCATGCAACTGTAGGAAAATTGCAGGCAATTTGTAGTACAATTTTTTTTTAAAAGTTTTTTATTACGTATTCTTAATGTAAAAATTTGTACACTTTTTAACTTATTAGCTATCATTTTTAGCTACAATTTGCACACTTTTTAACTTCTTAACTATCATTATAAAAATTAATAATTTTATCATATATCATAATTTATAATTAGATAATAACATAAAAATAAATTATAAATAAATTATTTTGTTTAATAAATCAGAATATTCATGAACGAGAATTTAAAGATTGTTTTTTTGAAATACAGATATTCATTTAAAGAACTTGTTAGGAAAGTCAATATTCTATGATTATTGTTATTATGAGAGTTAATTATAAATAGTCAGTCATATTAGAATGACTTTATTGTAGGAATAGATTGTTGAGTTATAGGAGCAAAATAATCTAATTAAAGATATGTATTTGTATATATATTGCCTCTATGATTCTGAACGAAAATACAATCAAATTGTTTTCATCTTCTCTTTCCATCTTTTACATGACATCAAAGCAGTAACAAACTGCTTTCTCTTTTTTCCATTTTTTTTTTACCTTTCAAATATTTTTTTCTAAACCATTATGGCTAACGATGGAAACAAATCTGATTCCAATAGCTCTTACTCTCTTCACCATTCCAATCATCCTGGAATGGTCCCATTAGCACATGTTCAGCCCCTTGTGAATGGATTGACTGAATTACAATTACAACAAATTTTGTCTATTATGCAGGCAATGGAGCATCTCAATCAGCTGCTCCCAAGGCAAATAATGCCAATTTTTCTTCAGGTTTGTCTGCATCCAAGTTGATAATTGATAGTGATGGAACAAATCACATAACTTCTTCTCCATCTCTACTTGTCAACAGTAAAGAAAACACTTCTTTACCACTAGTTATTATGCCAAATGGAGATCAAGCTCTAATTATTTCTACTGGAAATTCACCTTTGAGTCTTATTATTTGTTTGAAGAATGTACTTGGGGTACCATCTTGTAAGATGGATTTGATGTCTGTGAGTCAAGTCACAAGAGAATTAAATTGTTCAGTGACCTTTTCCCCTCAATTATGTATTTTGTAGGATTTGATGACAGGGATGACGATTGGTTTGGGTGAACAACGAGATGGACTCTATTACTTGGTTTCAATGAATAAGACACACAAAGTAAATACCATCAAAGCTGCCTCCACTTCAAACACCTCAAGTATATGGTGGCATAAACATCTAGGACACTTATCCTCTTCTCGATTAGACTTTATAGCCAAAAACCTCCGTCATTTTCAATCTCATCTCCCTTTACACTTTTGGGCAAAATGTATCTCCGCTGCTGTTCATATAATTAATAGGTTGCCCACACCTATACTTTCTCTCCAAACTCATTTCGAAAAACTTTATAAAAAAACTCCCTCTTATTCCCACCTTAGAGTTTCAGATGTCTAGCTTATGCTACAAATGTTCATGTACCCCATAAGTTTTCTCCTCATGCCACCAAATGTGTTTTTATTGGTTATCTAGTTGGTCAGAAAGCTTACAAATTATATGATATTGAAACCAATAAAGTCTTCACTAGTCGTGATGTTATTTTCCACGAGGATATTATTCCCTATGAATCCATTTCTCCTTCCCCAACTAAAATAGATTATGTCCTACCCATTGTTGTCTTAGATTCCTCACCCATCTAGCCAACACATGCAGAATCTAACCCTGCCATTACTACTTCTCCAACAACCCCTTTGTGTCATTCTCAAAAAGCTCATGTCCCCCTGTAGCCTGAGTGATTATGTTTGTAATCAAGTAAGTTCTCCCGAATCATTATCATTCTCGTCATCTTTTCCAAGTAAAGGTACACAATATCCTCTCTGCAATTTTATTTCATATGATTGTTACTCACCACAACATAGATCCTTTATTGCTACTATTACTATTGATGTTGAACCTACATGTTGTGAACAAGCTGCTTCCCAATCTCATTGGCAAATAGCAATGCAATTTGAGTTGGCTGCTTTAAAGGCCAATAATACTTGGTTTCTCACACCTCTCCCTCCTGGAAAGTAAGCTATTGGTTGTCGTTGGGTTTACAAAATCAAGCGCAAATCAAATGGTTCTCTTGAATGCTATAAAGCACGGTTAGTAGCAAAAGGTTACACACAACTTGAAGGGATTGATTACCATGACACTTTTTCACCTACTGCTAAAATGGTTACAATATGTTGTTTATTAGCTTTGACAGCTGCTCAAAATTGGTCACTTCATCAACTTGATGTCCACAATGCATTTCTTCATGAAGATCTTTCTGAAGAAATTTATACATCTCTTCCTCTTGGTTTTAAGCGACAAGGGGAAAACCTTGTGTGTCACCTCAACAAATTCTTATATGGATTAAAACAAGCCTCTTGTCAATGGATTGCCAAGTTCTCTACAACTATTCAAGGTGCTGGATTTATTCAATCAAAAGCAGATTATTCGTTGTTTACATGTAAGAAAGGCAAATCATTTACCGCCTTTTTGATCTATGTTGATGACATCCTCATAACTGGGAATGATCCCAATGCCATAATTGCTCTTAAAAAGTTTTTGCATAATCAATTTTGGATTAAAGATTTGGGTGACTTGAAGTATTTTTTGGGCATGGAGGTTTCTCGGTCAAAGAAAGGTATATTCATTTCGCAAAGAAAATATGTTTTGGAAATTCTAAAAGATGGAGGATGTTTGGGAGCTAAGCCTGTGAATTTTTCCATGGAGCAAAATGTAAAATTTTCAGATGAAGGAGAATTGTTGAAAGATTCATCCCGATATAGGTGACTTGTAGGATGCCTAATTTATTTGACTGTTACTCGTCCGGATATCACCTACTCAGTGCACATATTGAGTAGATTCATGCATACTTCTAACTTTTTTATATTTTCTTTTATTTTTATCCTTAATACATTTATTTAATTTTTTATTACTTTTTTTTAAAATAAATCATGATTTTATTAATTTTTTCATTTTATATTTTTCAATTATTTCAGTAGCTAGCTTTATCGACCACTTATAATTTAATAAGTTAAGTTTTCAACTTTCAACTACAAGCTAACTTTTCAACTTCCAGTTAATTTTTTTAGCTTTTAGTTAATTTTATGAAACATAACCAATTTTTTTTTTGGATTTTGATTACCAATATTTTTTTTATTAGAGCATTAGTTAAAGAACTAAAATGTGAAAATATTTATTTTAGAGATTACAAGAGCCTAAAAAAACAGTTATAAATATGTAATTTTGCATATCTCAATAAAAATTATTCTCATTTTCGTTCTTTAATCGATACGTTAAAAATACAGATTAACATTTCTCTTATTTTATTGTAATTAAATTATCTGTTAGTATAATTTAATGTACAATTAATATAAATAAGTAATGTTAATAATAATAGCTCAATAGCTTAAATTATTTTGGATAGTGGTTATAGGTCCAATCGAAAAGTGTGGTGCCTCTGATCTGAATGAGTACGTTGGATTGGAGGTTTGTGACTTGGGCACTCTGCGTGATCTATCCAAATTCCAAACCAAGAAAAGGACAGCATAAGCTAACATGATAAGGTTAGAACTCACAAGGCGTCTTATATGGGAAGACACAAATTGTTCTCAGTTCTGAACATTTGTCATTATATTTAGGTGCATTTTATTTATTATCTGTGAGATGAGTAAGTTTGAAGTTGCGTTATTGAAAACCGGGGACCAACCATGAGTGAAACAAAATGCATCACTTCTGCGTCATAAACGTATCTGATTATTCATGAGCAATCATAGTGCCATATACATGCATTTTTGGTTCAAGTCTTTTTCGAGTAGAAAGGCAAAGAGAATGAGAAATCATTTTGTACTGGCCAAAGGGAGAATTATTAATGATTCATCTTGTCTCAAATATACTAAAAATAGGAGAATGATTAATCTTTCTTCTTGTATATATTTTCCCTATAAAGTTAATCATATTCTTTATATATAGAATCAAGTCAATCAACCTTCAATTCGCTATAATATGGGCATGCAACTATCTCATAATTATATTTCCAATAACCCCTGGTATAAAGGTTTATATGATGGTTACCTTTCATCAGCATTGATATATTTCTGCATTATTATACAAACTTTTGGTTATTGTCTAGTATACGAAGCACTTTTGTTTGGACTTTGATTCATGACTTATAAAACATTGAAGTGTAAATTACATTTTCCTTGTTACTAATAGGCATGGACTATATTCTTATTTTAAAATAAATATTTTAGTCTTGCAGTTAAAAAACTAGCGTACCCCATTGCCCAGAGGCTCTTCGCTATGCGAAGGTATGGGGGAGGGATATTGTACGCAGTCTTATCCTTGCATATGCAAAGAGGCTGTTTCCGGATTCGAACCCATGATCAACAAGTCACCAAGGCACAATTTTAGTCTTACAGTTAATTAAATATATTTTTAATTAAAATATATATTAAATCTTTAAATTTACTAAATTGTTCTCCCCTTAAAATCTTAATTTCTTTTGGACGTCTAAATTAACCTTTTGAAGCATATGCATTCTCCTCTCCTTAAATTAAAACCAAGCTCTCCTTAAAGATTAACCATCTTTATTTTGTTTTACTTAGCCATCTTTATTTATTTATTTTTTTTACTTTGTTACCACCATAGTGCCAACTATGAGTTAAACCTGTAAGCAGCTTCAGCACTCCCCCCCCTATTTATTGTTTTCATGAATCAGATAGCACAAAACAGCCCAACAGGGGAGACTAATCATTTAGAACCTAGCTTTTTTATGTAGGGATATAAAGGTAATTTCCATATGACCATAAACAAACATTTTTTTGTCAACCCTCACAAACAGAGAAGCAACCCTTAGAAAGAAATATAAGTTTTAGACAATAATTTGGTAAGATTTGAAAACTTGTACTATTATTTAATTAGAAATAACACATGTATAAATACAAATACACAACTTCTAAAAAAAATACAAAATATACAATAAATATTTATAAGAAAACTATTAGGAGTATAATCGTAGGATATTATAAGAATAACATAATAGAGAGGAATAAGGAAATAATTATATAATTGTGGGATATGACAGGGATGACAATCAAATAATTAATGTTAACATATTCTGCTAACAAATTCTAATTGATTGATGCCTTTCAAAAAAAAAAAACTCTAATTGATTGATAAGATGAAAATTAAAGATAATATTTCTTAATATCTCTTGGTATCATTTAGGATATTCTGTTTTAACTCCCATCTTTCAAATATTACAAAGATGATATACACATTCCCGGTTTGTCTTGGAAGCTCCTGAATTTTGAGTGAGGCAATGACTTTGTGAATCCATTTTCAATTAACTTACTCAAAGGCGGAAACATGACATCCTTTGAATTGATGTGCTACAAATTGATCACAAATGAAGTACACAACAATTTCTTTGTGCTTGGTACAATCATGGAACACTGAATTATATGCTAATGCATCTGCACTTTGTTACACCACATGACTAACTTAGGTTGAATTGGTCGCCCAATTTCTAGAACGACAGATTTGAGCCACATTACTTCAGCAACTAAATTGGCCAAGGATCTATATTCTGATGTTGTATTACAGTATTAGTCCTTGAAATAACAATTTGCTTCTTGAAAGACCACGAAAACAGTTAAACACAAACAGACTACTCATAAATTTGGAGCGATTTTTTTTAAGAATAAGTAACAACCTTTTAAAAAGAGGAAACAATCAAAATATCTCAGGTGACACAGACATAATTTAGACAATTTTTTCTTTTGTTTTTCCCGTTTTCTTTATTGGTTAACAACTTAAAATAATGAGATCAAGGGTTAACAACTTAAAATAATTCAGATTCTTCACTACATATGGCATGTGTTGACCGTATTGTGCACTTCAATTTCAGTCAAGACCTTCTATTTCACTTGTTCTGTCGTTGCTTCAAAATAATTTTTTGAACTCACACCGCGTGACAATAACATTGCAGCCATTATTGCTCCTTTGGTAGCTATATATCACTTGTAAATGTCCAATTTGGTTTGGCTTGGTCTATGAGTGATCATATGCTTGACTTTTGACCGTTGCATTGCGAGTCTTTAGGGCATTAATGTCTAAAACAGTTTCAAAGAAACTCCCTAGTCCAACGACCATAGAAAATTCATGAAACTAGAGAAATCACTATGGTAAATCAAAGGACCCCAAAGTAACAAAAAACTGAAAAACCGCTTTGTTAAAAGAAACAAATGACCATTTGTATTTTTTATTAGTTATTAGTTATGACTTGTTAGTGATTTAGTGAACCTTTCATTTTCAGGCTTACATTGGGCTTATTTTTCTAAACTCTTACCAAGTCCAAACCTATGAATAGTTAGACTTTATTTTAATAATTTTATCTATATGCAGAAAAAATAAAATGATAAAATGAACCAAAATTCTCCTATAAACTAAATCATCTTACGCACTTAATTTTTTTTTTATATAAAAAAATTTCATTTATCTTCTCCAAGAACTACTAAGGTGCGGATTTTAGCTTCTAAATTTATTCATTTTACTTTTTTTTTCTAATAAGTATTTATCAAAAAGTTTATTCAAACAAAATTTATTATTAATGGACCCCCAAAAAACAAAATTGCAGAAATAAGGGAGTGTCGGTAAATACATCACATGCTTAATTTTACCTACTTCAGTATATTGTAATGACAACAGGCACTGGGACACTTGCCACTAGAATGAAGCAAAGAAACAATTAACAGTATAAAGTTTCTCTAGATCTATACGTTTAAGAAAGGAATACAATTACTTGTGGTTATTTTTTAATGATTGATTCTGTGCAGATTAGTAGATTCTTTTATTCGGCTTTTGGGTGTTGGGGTAGTTCCACTCTTTAATTAAAACCAGGATATATATTTTTGTCCTTACGGAGACTTGTCTCCTTTTTACATTATTTTATTTACTTCTGATTAATCTATATATACTATGATAAATTTGGTGCTTCTTATCTAAAAAATAATAATTACTTCTTTGTATTTCTAAAAGGATTTTCAGAAACTAGTATTTTTTTTACAAATTAAGTTATTGTCAAACATGCAGGTAAACTTAGTTATGTCAACTTTAAAATAAAAATAAAAATCACAATCAATGATACAACGAATCCAGTGCTGATAGAACTGTAGAAAGGTATACTTAGATAAGATTATCAATTTTTTTAACCAAAATTGAAAAAGAAAAGGGGAAAAGAAAGTTTGGAGTCCATGTGGAGCAAATGAATCTTTTCTGGTCTGTCTTGCTTGCTTGCAGAAGAAGTAGCAATCAAAGATAATCTGCAACAAAAGTGTGGTTGGGTTGGGCATGTGCAAGAAGACATCAAATTCCAAATTCAAATATTATATGTCTTTCCAAATAAGATTTGGACCCCATTTTCCAAGTAATTTAGCTACTCCGTTTCAGGGGTATTTGGGCTAGTAGAGCAAAGAAGAAAATTGAGGACAAATAAAGTGATGAGATGGAAGGCGTTTCTCCATGATGTTTGCAACAATTGGGAGTAAAGAATCTGGTGGTTGGTAACTTTCAAAACAACTTCATTGACCCCAATATCAGTGAAATAAACCCTGTCAGGAATTTAGAATAATAAATAGTCAGAATTCAGATGCCAAATATGTTGTTATTTACAGACATCTCATCACAAGTTCACAACCATACATTTCTCCCTCTCTCTCTCTCTTCCTTATATCAATAGCCCACATATCTTATGCCAAGGGGTCCATACATAAAATCTTCTCTGTTAGAAACATTTATTTTCAGATACTGATAACAACAACATTGACTAGTTGGTAATATCTTTGGTGAAAATGTGAAATCGTGGCCACGAGTGTGGTAAGATGGGTGGTTGTTTGTTATCACCAAATAATTTGGCAATGGTTCAATGATTAACTCTGCTATTCTAAGGATGTTCCAACCAAAACTTGGCTTCGAATAGAAGTTGTTTCTGAATAATTCATGTTTTGCTAGAGACAACATGGTATTTCTGCTGTCTAGGCATGACAACTAAGGGACATCCCTTTGTCTTTTCAATAGGTTTAGCTAACTTGAAAACTCTAATCAGATTCTCAGTGAAGTCATTTTGACTCAACTCCCTAATAATTTGACTAGAATACTCATACCAAAGATCCCCCACACCTCAGATATTTTCACCCCCCCCCCCCCCTCTTTTGGGTTCTAAGTTTTGATTTTGTTCACGCTAGCGAATTCACTCGCTGAAGATTCCTAAAGCCAGTGAACTCAAGTAATATCAATGAGCTTGTGAGATTACAACATGAATCAATTACCGATTAATAGGAAACATGATATTCTAATATTAAATACAATATCAGGAATAATAGACATAATCTTACAGAGCTCTACTATGTGTGACCTGACATGACCAAAAGAGGTCACTCCTATTTATTGAGTATGCCCTCTAAAAACCACTTATGCTGGGTCCAAGGATCAAAGACCCAATCATCCTCAATCGTACTGTCCACAATCTCTCAAGCGTAAAACCTAAAAGGCACAAACGCTTGCTCGATCAGATAATCCAAAGTTGAACACTCCAAATTCAGAAACATTTGATAAACAATTAGCAAAATTGAGTACAAGAACTTCAGTAGCACAATCACATATCTATAAATTCAGAAAAAAAAAAAAAATCAGCTTGTAAGTGGTAGTAAGAATTAATGAATAATCAAGAGCATACACAGGAAGGGATTTACCCTGTCATCATCAAGCAGCTATGCATCTACACATATCTCAGTAAGTAACATTTTGCAAAGTTCCTTCTTTCACCTATTGTAATCAACCTCTACTCTAAGCGCCCCACGAAAAAAAGAGATTAAATTAAGACACTTTACCAACTCATGTAACAACCACTCCACCAAACACCAATCACTCACGATTCACCAACAACAACAACCCCACCTTGAGTCCCATTCCTTCTAACAAGAGCAAAGTACCCCAAAACAGCACAAACCGCAGCCACAAAATTCCCTTCCTTGAGCAGAGTCCTCATCACAAACCCGAAAATCTCCCTCGTAATCTTCCTCCCCTCCACCACAAGGGTCCTCTTAGGCTTCCCAAAGAAGGCCAGAAGCACCACAATCGTGATCCACGTCACCACCAGCGCGGGAACCATAACCACCAGCGCCGCCACCATGGAAAGTACCCCAAACACGGTGCCCAGAAGCACTGAAGCATAGAGTGCAGGCCACGCCGAGGTGGTGGAGGACTCAACCTGCAGATTGTACCAAGAAAGCGTGGATTTGAGGAAGTTCCACGAAGAAGTCAAAAGGGTGCCGTAGACCAATAGAAATAGACACGCCCATGTTCTTCTCTTGCTGAAGATGTTCAGAATTATGGTGTAAGCGTAAGGTGGGTGCATCGGTGAAGTGGGTTGTTGTTGTTCCTCTTCTTTTGCCATTCGAAACAATTTTTTTGACCTTGCTGCTGTCTGTGTTCTTTGTTCTGTGGACCAATCTGGGCAGTGACCGTGTGTGTGTGTGTTTCACTCTATGCGGTCGGATTTCAGATTTCTCTTAGGATTAATCCTTAAAAAATTTGGTCTTTACGTCTTACTCTTTAATGTCATCCATACTACTATTGGAATTATTATGGTATCTTTGGTTGCGCAAAAATAGGAGAGAATGATAATTTGTGTAAGAAAATTTAGTATAAGTTTCACACTTGGCTGCCACGTTTCATTCTTTTTCCCTTAATTAAAACTTGGTAACTAAAATGTCGGCTTAAATGTTTTTAGTCTTATAAAGTTAACAAATTTTGATTTTTGTCTCTAGCTATAATTTATTTTCTATTTTTCATTTTTCTAAAGTCTAAAATACTGTTTTGGGATCCTACTATAAAATAAGTGAATTTTATTTTAGTTCCAGTAAAATATTTTTCTTTCATTTTCATCTCTTCAAAATTCAAAATAATTAATTGTTTTGGGTCTACAACATTCATTTTGAGATAAGTAAACAACATCTATTTAATTTTCTTTTTCAAAACACAGAAGTATCACATATGTTGACATAATCTGGATGTCATCTGAAATGGTTAATAATCTTTTTGTTAAAAATATGCATATATAAGCGTGTTACATGATAATAGAAAACAAAAATAATTATTTGAGATTTTTTTAAGAATAAAATCAAAGAAAAAACATTATAACTACTAAAATCAAAACTCACTTATTCCAAAGAGAGTAAAATATATTTAAGCCCTTAAAATATTATATAATTAATTAAGAATTTGTCTAATTAATTCTTGTACGTACTAGAGAATTATGTTATAGGCAAATTTGTTGGATAGTTTTGTATATTATAATAGTTTTGATGAAAATAAGTCTTGTATTAATAATTAGATGAGGAGCAATTAAATTATTTTTAATTAGAATATTTATCTTTTGTTTTGATAAAAATTATGGGATGAATTTTTCACCTTGCGGGTTAGTCTAACCTATATTTCCCCCCTAATATTTTGACTTTACATTAGTATGATATTCGTGTCTTCACACGGATCGTGCTCCTTTTTATGCATTCTTCTAAATTGTTTTGTATATATTAATATAATATTATATGATAAATTGATCTAATAAAGTGATGTGAAATTATTAAAGTGATTTAAAAAAAATAAAAAATAAAGTTAAAATAAAAAACTAAAAGATTATTTAATCTTATCTAAATATATAATGTTTAAAACCAAATAATATATAAGTGATTATTTTCAATAGGCATGACCGGAAAAGGTCAATAAGACAATGTATATTTGTCTCATTTTCGTCTTCTAAAAATAACTATTACTTTACAACAATATATTTTTACATATTTTTGTCTAATTTTAAATTTAAAACTAATTTTAGATGTCATTCAATTGAATAAGTCATACAAATACAATGATTCATAATATAAACTCAAGTCATTACAAATAAAAAAAATATAATTAGTTTATGTGATAGGTGCTGAAATTTTATATTCCAATAATTAATGTAAGCTAATATTATAAGACAATTATATTAGTTATTTATTATTAGTAGGTTTTATTTTTGTGGAAGCAATGCTTTCCAAGATTCTTTTGATGATGCCAAAGACTCAAGTCAAGAATCAAGAGTCAAACAAGTTTCAAGAATCAAAGAGTTGCTCAATTAAAGCAAGTTTCAAGAATCAAGATTGAAGTAAAGATTCAAGAGAAGACTCAATTAAGATAAGTATTAAAAGAGTTTTTCAAAATATTGAATAACACAATTTTGTTCAAAAGAATTTTTCAAAGAAAAATCTTTTACCAAGAGTTTTACTCTCTTGTAATCGATTACCAGAAGACAGTAGTCGATTACCAGTAGTCAACATTCTTTTCAAACTGATTTACAAAGTTGTAATCGATTACCATAAGCATGTAATTAATTACCAATGTTTTAAAACGTTAGATTTCAAATTTCAAGAGTCATAACTTGTGATAAAACATTTTCAAATCATTTCAAACTTGTGTAATCGATTACACAATACTTGTAATCGATTACCAGTGTTTCTAAACGTTTTAATTTTCAAATTTAAACATGAAGAGTCACATCTGTTGATGTATAATCGATTACACTATGATGGTAATCGATTACCAGTGACTTATTTTAAAAATTAAATTACCAAAAGTCACAATTCTTAAAGTGACTAGTTTCTGAAGATTTTTCAAAAGTCACAACCTTTAAAGTGACTAGTTTTCAAAAGAGTCACAACTTTTAAAATGATTAGTTTTCAAAAGAGTCACAACTTTTAAAAAATGACTAGTTTTGAAGAAATTGGCAAGAGTCATAAACTTTTAACTTGAGTCATTAAATGACTATAAATATGTGACCATGACACGAATTTTAAAGAAACAACTTTCAGATTTCTTTTATTCATTCAAAGCATTATTCTAAGAGTTTTTGTTCAATACTTTCTTTATTCAAGAAAAGTTCATTGGCCAAAAAATTGTGATATTCTTCTTCTTCATTCTTTCTCTCTCTTGCCAAAAGATTCAAAGGACTAACCGCCTGAGAATTCTTTTGATTCTTCCTTTTCCTTTTAAACAAAAGATTTCAAAGGACTAACCGCCTGGGATATCTTTTGTTTCTCCTTACAAAGATTCAAGGGACTAACCGCCTAAGAATTCTTTGTCTTAACACATTAGAGAGTACATCCTTTGTGGTACAAGTAGAGGGTACATCTACTTGGTTTGTAATACTGAGAACAAGAGAGGGTACATCTCTTGTGGATCAGTTCAAGTGGAGGGTACATCCACTTGGTTATTCAAAGAGAACAAGGGAGGGTACATCCCTTGTGGATCTTTGCTTGTAAAGGATTTTACAAGGTTATTGGATATCTCAAGAACCGGTGGTTGCTTGGGGACTAGACGTAGGCACGGGTTGTGGCTAAACCAGTATAAATCTTGTGTTTGTCTTCTTCTTCCCTACACTCTTTATCTTTCCGTTGTGCACTTTTTATTTCCGCTTTACTTTTGTCTAAGTTATTGTTTATGTTCTTTACTTTCTCATAACTTAGTAGTAAAGCCTAATTGAATTTAGTAACATTAAGAAGGATAAATTTTTAATTAGTCAAGACACGTTCATAATTAATTCAACCCCACTTCTTAATTATTCCGAGGCCACTTGATCCAACAAGTGGTATCATAGCAGGTTTCTTGTAAAAAGTTTCACAACTTCAAGATTCATGACCTCCTCAAATTCTCTATTTCCCGAAGAAAACTCCTTTCATAGGCCACCTATCTTTAATGGTAAGGGTTACCGCTACTAGAAAACCCGAATGCAAATCTTTATTGAAGCCATAGACTACAACATTTGGGAAGCCATAGAAATAAGACCTTATGTTCCCTCCATAATAGATGGAAGCACATCAACAGGCACAAAAATAGAAAAACCTAGAGATAAATGGTCTGAAGAAGATAGAAGAAGAGTCCAATATAATCTTAAAGCCAAAAATATTATTACTTCTGCTCTAGGAATAGATGAATATTTTAGAGTTTCAAACTGTCTAAATGCAAAGGAGATTTGGGATACACTACAACTCACACATGAAGGCACCACTGATGTTAAGAGATCTAGGATTAATACATTGACCCATGAATATGAACTCCTTAAGATGAACACAAATGAGAACATTCAAAGCATGCAAAAAAGATTCACACACATAGTTAATCACCTTGCCTCCTTAGGAAAAATCTTTCCTAATGAAGATTTAATTAATAAAGTTTTGAGATGCTTAAGTAGGGAATGGAAGCCTAAGGTAACTGTCATTTCTGAAAGTAAAGATCTTCTTTCTATGTCTCTTGCCACTCTTTTTGGCAAATTACAGGAACATGAGATGGAACTCCAACGACTAAATCAAAATGAAGAAACCGATAAGAGGAAACGAAGCAATGAGTATGAATATTTAAACAAAATAATCAAGTTACAAATCATTTCACAAAATAATGAGGATGAACATTTAAAAAAATAATCAAAAGTTACAAATCATTTGACAAAACAATGAGGATGATTGGACAGAGTAACAGGGCATGTGAGAAGCGACACAATTGAGTGAGGCGATAAACGAGATCTTCGAGCTGAAGTTTGGTGACTTATCTGCCTTCTTCCACCCACTGGTTCAGAATAGGACTTTGTCTTCAATGAGTGAGAGACACTTTGAAGTTGTGTTTCCTGGACAAAGGAGAAGATTAATTAGTGTTGCATCTTCAAATTAGATAAAGTTATTTTCCTTCACTTATACAGATGCCAAATCAGGCTATAAATACAAGTCCCAAAGTAGTACATAAAGGCATATGAACTTTGAATCAATACTAGACAGAAAAGCAGTTTATTATTGTCATGATGCAGAATAAGAGAGGATGATGAAGCTTGATCAAATTTCTTAAATAATCAATCAGTGATGCATATTTATGTTATAAGGAAGAAGTATACTTAACAAGCTTTTCTCATCAGTTCTAGCATTTGACTCACATTCACCTACTAAAGAAACTAAAGTTGCAACTGATCTCATTATTCAACGACAACAAGAGCCAAGGAAAAGACAGACTACTCTCCAGCATAAGTAAAAAATTTGAGCATCTCACATATGCATAACAAAAATAAACCCTTTTATAGCATGAATCAACCTCACTATTTTTTAAAAATGTCATTAGAGGATTTTGAGCACTCACTTTTATTCTTTCAACCAACAAGACCACCAAATATTGTTGAGGAGAGAAAGGGTAGACATTGTTTGGAGAATCGCAAGGTTGACCTTGCCAAATCATGCATCCACGGACTCCGCACCATGATCCTCTGCATCGACACCGTCATCGGCCGCACTAACTCTATTTAAGGTGTCCATCGAGCTCTTGACTTCAAAGATTGTGAGCCTATCGTGCACTACATCCAAATCAGAAAACCAAAAAAATCTCACATTGGTGTCCTAATTTTTTTTATTTCAATAATTAACTTATCACACCTTGGAAGGTCATTGATATTCCATCACCAAAAAAGGATTCGAAAGGAAAAGATAAAGCAATGGAAGATAGACCCCCGAAACATGTCCTAGTAGTTAAAGAAAAATTAATGGCATCTATAATTGCTTTTGGAAGGATTGAAGTAAGAATACAAAATTTTCTTCCCAGTCTCAATTTCATTCAATACAAATTCTAACCCAAACAATTTTAGGTCGCTAAGCAAATGAATCCAAGAAATGAAGATAATACATCTTTTGATAGTGGCAATGCTTTGGATCGAATTCTTGAACAAAGCACTTCAAAACCCAAAAAGAAACCTAAAGTAATTTGATTGAAAATCTCTCTTCATTTTGTTCTTTTAAATATAATCACTTTAGAATATGAGAATTCAAAACATGATCAAGTTGTTCCATTTAGAGTATATCATACCAGATCTAGAAGCATTTTGGTTAAAGGTTTTGTAACATTTGAACCATTAGATGCATCCAGTTGAGTCTCACGAGATAAACATTGGTTATCAAACTTGCAGGATTTAGATGGTGAAGACCTATCCCTCTTTTCCATTTAGAGTATATCACTTTCCCATTCCTATTTTCCAGATCTAAGATTACTTCTCCCTCCCTTATGATGTCGGAGATGTTGAGGAGAGAAAGGGTAGACATTGTTTGGAGAATCACGAGGTTGACCTTGCCAAATCATGCATCCACGGACTCCGCACCACAGTCCTCTGCATCGACACTGTCATCGGCCGCACTGACTCTATTTAAGGTGTCCATCGAGCTCTCAACTTCAAAGATTGTCAGCCTATCGTGCACTACATCCAAATCAGAAAACCGAAAAAATCTCACATTGGTGTCCTAATTGTTTGTGGTGTACTGTCTCATCAGGAAAAGAGGGTGGCACAGGATTATTGTCAGCGTCCAACGACAAAAAGTGCAAGAAGGATGTTGTGGTGAAGATGGTGGGCGCGATAAGGTACTATACAACGGAGATCAAGAAGGAAAAGAAACGATGTCGCTTGGTGTTTTTTTTTTCTTTTTTTAATTTAATCCAGTGTATGCATACCTATGGTACTCTCTCACATATCTCAAAAACCACTATATCGAACGCACCACCTTATCTTTGCATGGTGAGAGCATCGAGCCCTTTCCCATGCTAGCTTGTGTCTATGATTTTCTAGTAACATCCTACAATTGAAATTTAAAACAACATAAATGGATGTTTAAAGGCAAACAAAATGATTTTTTGAAAAGTTAATATATTTCTTATATCGATGTTTGGGTGCTCATCTTGCACTTTGGATCTACGTTTAGTGACAATCGTTGTATCAATGTCATAGTTATAAAAATCGATCTAATCCAGTCGATCAGACCAGTTCAACCAGGATCCAGTGGCCTGGACAATCTGATTAAGGTGAAGGACCGAAAATGCATCAACCCAGTTAGCCGCATTAACCCGGCCAGATTTGGTCAGACCCAGTGACCTGGACTGAGTTGGTCCGATTTGACCCAATCGAGTTTTTTTTCTTTTTTTTTTTCCAGTTCATATACCATGTTAAATTGTTAATGGCTAATTATTTAATAACATATAATATGATCCTAAAATATATTTTTATCTTGGTAACCATATATAATAACTAATTATTATCATATTGATCATGATATGATTCAATATTTATGTGTTTTATGCATCTTCAATAGACTTTTTTTATTGTTATTCGATAACTTTTGTATTTAGTCCTGAAAAATAAGAGTTTGGTGGTTAAACGGTTTATTCTCCTGTAAAGATAGGATTATGCATGTTTCACATTTTTTTAGAGAAGGGAACACTTATGTCGATCTCTTTGTTAATAAAGGAGTTGCTTCTCGATTGGGTTTTTTTTTTTGTGGGACTCAGCTCCCGATTTTATTAGGAGCAAGTGTTTGCGCAATAGATTTGCTCTCCCTTCCTATAGATTCACCTAATTTTGTCCATGTGTTTTGGCTCAATCCCCCTTTGTTGTATTTTTTTCCTTTCTTTTTTTCTTAATGTTATTAGGTGTGTCTCTAGTTGGTTAGCAAAAAGGTGCCAATATAGTTTGGATGTTTTTGCTAGCTAGCTTAGGCTCACTAATTTTATAGCGACATGATTTTGTCTTTATTCTCGTGTTCTAATCATTGTCATGTCTTTGAATCTGTTTTTATGATATGTCTACTCAAAATACAAGAGAATTATGTTGTGGCCTCATAATGCAAGTATGACAATGCACTTAGACGTCTCTATCAGATGAACTTTCTCACCCTATAAATCAACATCAATTGTGCCTACAAATTTTCTTTCTTCAACTTCAATTTAAACGGTTCCATTGGTAAGAACATATCTCGACTGACAAAGAGTTTCCTACATGAACGACTATGAGTAGAGGATTTTGATGGTAGGTCTTGATTCCTCTTGGGTCTGAGGGAAGACAACCATTCTATAGAAGCTAAGACTGGGGGATACGGTCTAAACTCAAAACCATACTAAACTATTGGTTGGTATCCATGAGAATGTGTCCCACCCGTCACCTTGCTAGTGAAACTAATGACTTCCTGCTTATTGAACACATTAATGGTTATTGTCGCATGCCTAAATGAAAACCATTGAATCACCTTCATTCATTTGCTACAAAATTTTAAGTTGGTTTATTTGAGTTGCTCAATGCTCTCGTGTTTTTAGCTATCAAATATGAAGATTTGAAAATATTTTTTTTAAAAAAGGGAGAAAGATAACAGGATACTCTTTTAGATTGTCAATTTGTCATGACTTACAACATTGAACTCAAGTTACAATCTTTTTGTTTAGGAACCAGTTGAATCCAATACCAACCAACTTTTAGATGAAAACTACAACATAGTTCATTGTAAAAAAAACTAAAATTTGTGACAATTTTTAACTGTCACAAGTTGCATTTCCAACGGTCATAATTAACCATTAGGTCTATAGACATAAAAAAAATATTTGTGACAATTTTTAGTTAAACACAAGTATTTTTGTCGATAAATTTGTGGTAATTTTTAACCGCCACAATGTTTTTTCTTATTTAATTTTTGCTTTTTCCATGGGTTTTGAAACCACCACAATTAACCAATTTTTAAATTAATCAAAAAATTTAATCTCTAATATTTATTTATTAATATCTTAAAAATAACCAATATTATATTTTACTATTCATTATATCACTTGTTGATTATTTTACTCAAAACAAATACTATTCATTATATTTAATTTAATAGACAGGAAGAACTAGGCACTGAGGTTTGGTGTTGCTAGAAAATAGTGGATATATAAAGGAAAATTTAGGAATATGTGACAAAGGTTAAACAAAGTTAATTAAAAGATACAAATTATTTCACAAAATAATGAGGATGAATATTCAAACAAAATAATCAAAAGTTACAAATCATTTCACATAACAATGAGGATGACTGGACAGAGTAACAGGGCATGTGAGAAGCGACGCGATTGAGTGACGCGATAAACGAGATCTTCGAGCTGAAGTTTGGTGACTTCTCTGCCTTCTTCCACCCACTGGTTCAGAATAGGACTTTGTCTTCAATGAGTGAGAGACACTTTGAAGTTGTGTTTCCTGGACAAAGGAGAAGATTAATTAGTGCTGCATCTTCAACTTAGATAAAGTTATTTTCCTTCATTCATACAGATGCCAAATCAGGCTATAAATACAAGTCCCAAAGCAGTACATAAAGGCATCTGAACTTTGAATCAATTACTAGAAAGAAAAGCAGTTTATTGTTGTCATGACGCAGAATAAGAGAGGATGATGAAGCTTGATCAGATTTCTTAAGTATTCAATCAGTGATGCATATTTATGTTATAAGGAAGAAGTATACTTAACAAGCTTTTCTCATCAGTTCTAGCATTTGACTCACATTCACCTGCTAAAGAAACTAAAGTAGCAACTGATCTCGTGATTCAACAACAGCAAGAGCCAAGGAAAAGACAGACTACTCTCCAGCACAAGTAAAAATTTGAGCATCTCACATATGCATAACAAAAATAAACCCTTCTATAGCATGAATCAACCTCACTATTTTTTAAAGATGTCATCAGAGGATTTTGAGCACTCGCTTTTATTCTTTCAACCAACATGACCACCAAATATTAGGAATGGTATGAACAAAAAAGATCACCTTTGGAAGTTACATAAAGTGTGTGCACGAGGGGTCACATTTAAAATCATCAAAGGGAAGATACAAACATCACCAAGCAGAGTATAACCAAAGTGCTTCAGTAAATAAATCATCAGGTAGCTAGGTCTACAGCTAAACAAAATGTCAAAACAACAATATCAGGAGATCCTCTTGTAAGGCCGATTATATGTATAAATCTGGCATCCAACCTTTGCAACATTTAATGCATTATTTAGCATCTAGCCATCTACATATATGAGATGACTCAAAAACAAGAAAGAGTTGAGAGAAATAGAAACCACATTTGTAAAGCTAACAACTGGTCAATTTTAAAGGCATTTATAGCAAGTCATTGACACTGGACTAATAGAAGTAACCATGAGAAGTCTTAAAAGGCACGATAAGATTAATACTTCAAGTAATGAAGTTTTACCTCATGTATGGCCAAGTAGAATCTTCTGATAATGATATTGAAAAGAAATTTTACCTCATGAAAACAAATTGCATAAAGGCCAGACAAATAATTAGTTTCAAAGGACATGAAAATCATTAACTTCTGCTTGTGTGAATCCAAAAGTATTCCCTCTAAACCTTGTAAACTATGTCTTAACACACTAGCATACAAACCTTGTAAATTTGGACCTACAATTCCAGGCACAAACTTAGAGGTTGGAACACAATATGTTAAACTATTCGAACTTATGTATCGAGAGAGAAAATTAGGTATCTTTCGATGGCAGAGGGAATTAGGGTTCATGGAAAGGGGCAAGAATCAATGGCATTCCATTTTAGACGAATCTTAAGCTCAGGAAAGCCTCCAACTAATTCGAACTTGGATGTCATTGGAATGGAGCTTCAAGATTGAGGCGAGTGATGGTTTCTACTTCATCACAAACACCAAGTGTTGAAGTTTGAGAGCAAAGAGAGAAATCAACTAATCAAGTGTCCCAAAGTAAACAACCTTGAAGGCTAGAACAGATGGGCCTCAGCGCTTAAATGGACTATAGCCCCAATGTGTTGACACGCGTAAGGTGACATTTTCTGGCGATTTTTCATGACTACTACTACAAAAAAAAAAAAAAAAAAAAAAAACTGCTAAAGACCTTTTTTTGTAGTGGTTGCTTTGAATTTTTGCATTGGAACACATAATTTCTCTTATCAATGTGGTTTCAATGTTAATCCAAACACACCCAATGCGTTTCATTCGTAATGCGCAGAGTATAGAATACAGAAACGCTAGCTTTTAGCTTTTACAATCAATAAAAAGTCGTTTCCTTCCCACATACCAATAGTTGTGTTCCTAATTTTAACAAACATTTTCTAACACTAGGAAGAAAAATAATTTTCGGAACACTTTTTAAAATCATCAATAGTCAAAGGTAGTGGCAAAAAATAAATTTAAAAAACATTTGATGCCTTGATTATCAAAAGATGGTCACAATCCTAAAATGAACCATCTCCCTTCTTTAATAACCCTTCAATGTTCATCAAAAATTGATCTATGGGATGTTTCATGTGTTCCTAATAACTACATTAAGTTGCAATGCTCAGAAGCAAGTCTCAGTCACCTATTCAATAAATACTGCGAGCTATCAAAATAGAGTGACCAATTACCATAGTTATTTGCATTCATAATTCGAGTAATCTAATGTTTTACAGAAGTAGTAAAATTATTGAAAGACCTTCAAAAAAAGTTGATCATTATAGCAGCCACACAAAGACACTACATTTCCATAGATTGTAGCCCAGTTGAAGCCTTTGATTTCTTCTTCCTGGATCCATTTTTGTTCACTTTTTTCTTGGGTTGTTCCTCTACTACCGGTTGTTTGTTCTGTATATATTGATGAATGGCAGACAGGGGATCTGCTTGAAAGTTAGGATCATTGAGAACAGCAGAAATTCGATCTCTTTCAGTCAATCTGATGAACAACGACAATAGGTTACAATTTACAAATACAATCTTACATATCAAATGATAAGTTGGCAATGCAATATTGAATAATGATGGGAAACACTCACACTAGCATCTGCCTGGATTTACACGTAAGTTTGCTGTCATTCGCACAACCTGGTTTCTTTGATGCCTTCACCTCAGGAAGGGACTCTAAAAGTGAAGATAGATTATATGCCTTCAATTTCTTCTGCCGCCTTTGTTGTTTGCTCTTTTTCTTTTTCTGACAAAAGACAATATTTTCAGAAAATCAATAACACAGGACACATAAAAGTGATAAAACTAGAGGAGCACATATCTCTTACATGAAACAAAACTCGGTCAGTACAACAACACAGCAATCAAATCTCAGGACATCCTCAATAAAGATTCGTCCAAAATATTTAAGAAAACTGGTAAAATCCATAAAAGATAAGCCATCAGTTCAAGATAGTTTAAAAGTTTGCTACATTACATTGGAACATGAAAGTCTACCTTTAAAAAGAAAAAAATATATATAAAACGTTATTCTATTTTAAAATTTCTTTAAGTCTCAAATCCAGTGTCCTGTAAATCAATATTAAACAGGTATACAAGTCATCTTAAGCCAATGCATCAACTGTGTACACAACATTTCATCAACAATTACTTGTAGGAAGAGTATACATGCTTTTTAAAATGAAATTAAAACTCCTCTGTTACTCATTGCTAGTTATATTAGTTGAGATTAGTCAGTTGGTCAATTAGTCAGTTTTCAATACACTCCTATAAATACATATAGTTCCCTCTTGTATCATCATCTTTTCATATTAATCAATACAACAAGTTACTTTTATAGAATGTCCTTGCGTGTTCTTTAAGTCCTATGATGTGTGGCCACATCAAATGAGTGTTACTTGTATGTTGCATCACGATCAAAATTCCGATATCATCCTAATATTTCTTTCAGCAACAAAATTACACAAATGCCCAATTATGACTGTGAGAGCAAGCATGTGTATTCAACATTGACAGAATGCCCAGTCTTTCCCTATCTTAAGTTGTAAAGTGGAGAACAAGAACAAAGCTGAAAAGTCTTCAACATGTCCATGAACAATATAACATTTTAAACCAATGATTTGTAATACCCGGCATAATACAGTTATTTAGCCATTTTACAGACCAAGTGAAGTCTTTCCACAGTTCAATGATCCCAACTTAAGAAAAGTAATAGCATTGAAATAAGATTCTCACCTTAGTAATAGACTTTTGGGCACTCAAGGAGGTAACAGCATCTTTCACCTCTGCAATAACAAAAGATATTATTGGAAGGAGTTAAAATTTAAACACAACATGCAGCAAGCCACCAATGACAGTAAAACTTCACAATCATACACATGCAAAAAAGACAGATATAATACCTAATATAAGCCTAGCACCTCAGCAATGGCATTTTATTTTATTTTATTTTAGTTTCTCAGTAATCATAAAAATAAAAAGTAAGGAAAAGCATTTTAGAAATTGATCCAGGAACTTACTGGAATAAAATTGGACCTTCTTTTCGAATTTGCGATCGGACTTTGAATCTAACCTACGCAAGTGAGAACAGTGATTAGAAACTGGTTTTCAAATTTTGGGAAGGGGAAGAAAGGGAAGAGGAAAAGCATTAACTTTTTCTTGCCCATTGCAGCAAAATCTGAGAGGAGGAACAGATCCCACGGTGTCGTTTTGGTTAGGGTTTTGTGTCACTCTCTCGATGGATATTAGAGATAGTGTTTCTTAATGTGTGTTCTGCGCTTTGAGGAGTGAGTGATATCAACAACTCTCGAGCTGCAGCGTCTTGAGCTTTTTTTATTTGTAGGTCTGCTTACAACTGTTTTTATTTATTAAATTTAATAAAGGTAAAATATGTTTTGAATATATTAATTTATTTTTTATATACTTAATAATTTATTTTGTATTATATTTAAAAAATATGGTATTTAATATTGTTGGACAGTCAATTTTATCCATAATATATAACATGATATTTATTCATTATAATATATTTATTTTATTTAATTAACATAATATTTGTTTCATACATTAAAATATTTACTATTTTTAATGTTGAAAATAATTACTTGATAAAAATATATTTTAAAACAGAAAATTTGAATATATATTGATAAAATTTGAATAAATTGATAAACATATATAATATCTTATTTCATAATCTTTTTTTAATGTCCAAGATATCTCTTAACTGAAATCTAAAGACTAATTTCTCAAATTATGTAGACATTCATTTTAAAGGACTAACGTATGCCATCAGATGGTCTATACACATGGACTTCAAGATCTAGCCCATCTTAACATACTTAATTGTGTGATAATTTTTTTATATATTATTTTGTTATTTTTTATAAATATATTGAAATTACTCTCTTTTATTATCATGACTCCTTTTTTATGTCTAAATTATAATGTAACATGTGATTATAAGGTGTATTTGCATGATTTTTTTTCTAATGTGTTGCATGCATAAATTCTTGTTAAAGAATTTCAAATAAAAAAATTCGTGTTAAAAAAACTGTAATTCACTATGACATTTTAGCATGTAATGATCATATGATAATAGACAATTTAAAAGATTTTGTTTTCCGATAATATAAGAAATACAAACTTGGATTAAAAAAAAAAGAAACACAAACTAAAAATTAATTATAATTATAGTTATAAATTAAAATCTTTCAATCGTCTCATGTTACTCTCCATCTCAAAATAGTGTTACTAATATTCTTAATCAGTTTAATGCTTGAGGTTAATGTACAGCATCAATTCTGTCCCTACTTTTTTTTATGTTAACGCACCTAACTCAATTTTGTCCCTACTCTCTTCTCGAAAAAAAAAAAGAAGAAAAATTTGTCCCTACTCTTTATATGCATAAAGGTCCAAGGGACCAAATTAGTTGACTGCTAAATAGTACTCTCTCTATTCCATGATAAATGTTGTATTAAAAAAAATATATCAAAATAAGGGTCATTTTAGGGAGGTGCTTACCTACACTTTTATTTTATGTTTTTTTTTTCTTTCACTTTTTAATTAAAAAATTGTTGTCCTATTTTCAATCTGTTACCTATTTTTAAAAATTTGTACAGAAAACAATGAAATGATTTTCTTCCTCTATTTTCTGTATAAATCTTTGAAAAAAATAATCGTTTGAAAATAAAATGACAATTTTATATTAAAAATTAAAAATGAAAACAAAAAAATTACGGTGCAACTAACCTTTTTCATTATAATATTAATTACTTCTTTCGTTCTTAAATATGATATTTTTTTAATTTTGTTCGTCCTTTCTTATAAGATTTAACCCTAATAGATAAAAAAAATATTTAAAAATATTATTTTAAAGAATATTTTATAATCTTTACATTTATAAACTTAAACTAAGTAGCTTTCACTTGCATGTAGAGTGTTTTCTTTTTGAATCTGTATAAAAGTGGAGATACTATACTTCAGGATCATTCTTTGTTAAATCTGCACTTTATGCTTGAGGAAGTGGCAGTAACTAATATCAGATTACTCTAAAGAAATATGCGGTCTAAACTCATTCGTTTGAAAGTGGCAATATGTGCTCGGAGAGCTGTTACTGATCGTTTTCCCACCAGGTTTAATTTACAAGACAAAGGAGAAAAGTCATAAGCTCTATTGATGAATAATGCTGATGACCCTTTAGCTGTGAAAAGGCTGAAACTGCTTCTCATCTTCTCCTCTTGTGATTGGTCTTTGTTTGGTGTAAGAAATGTTACAATTGGCTAGGAGTTTGCCTAAATCTTCCTTATATACAGATGCGATATTACATTTTTGGCAGCATTTAGTTATTTTAAAATGTATTGTTATTTTAATATAAACCATTTTATTTTAAACGATGTAACCATGTAAGTGTCACAAAATTTAGTCTAACCACACAGTCACTAGTTTCGACCTTGATATTCACAACTTTTCTCTTCCCTTTCTGTTGCATATACTTCTGGCTAATGGTGATATATCTTAAAAATAAGTCTGGCAGCATTTAGTTTTTTTTAAAAAAAAATTATTACATTAGTACATATTTTATTTTAAGCAAGTATAATAATACAAAATTTCGTCTACGAAACAATCACTGGAGTTGTTGACCTTGATATTCACAACTTTTCTCTTCCCTTTGCACTTCCCTTACCGTTTCTTGTTCTTCCACTGTGTTTCTCTCACACTATTTACTCTTTGATAAGCTCATCATTGTATGATGGCGAAGATCCAGCACAGTGAAGTGGAAGTGAAGGGACTGAAGCTGCACGTGGCAGAGATTGGAAGTGGTCATTCCTTCAAGACCCTTATCGGAATACTGTTTATAGTCATATGCATCAAAATTAGGTTAATAATCTTTGTTTATGTCTTTATGCAGGCTCCAAGGCAGTGGTGTTCTTGCATGGATTCCCAGAGATCTGGTACACATGGAGGCACCAAATGATTGCTGCGGCAAATGCTGGTTATAGGGCTATTGCCTTTGATTTCAGAGGCTATGGACTCTCTGAGCATCCAGCGGAGCCAGAAAAGGAAACCATGTATGATCTAGTTGATGAAATAGTGGGTCTTTTGGATGCTTTAAACATTACCCAGGTAAGAAGCTAGACATGCAACAGTGCATGTCTTGTGAATTTGTCAGTCTTGTATTTTTGAAATACACCACTATAAATGGTATGGCTAAAATTTCTACATCCAAGTTGTGAACTTCGGTTCAGATGTTCAATATGCAGCACCAAAATATACAAAAAAAAAGTAGTACAATAACAAAATAACAAAACACAAACAGAAACAAGAAGATGGTTTGTTTCTTCTGATATCTTGGCTTGTTGAAATTACGCTTTAACTATTAGCGTGCGCTGTTGCAATTGTTTATATCAGGCTTTCCTTGTTGGCAAGGATTTTGGTGCAATCCCAGGGTATCTTACAGCAGCTGTGCACCCAGAAAGAGTAGCTGCTGTCATAACTTTAGGCATTCCTTTCATGCTTCCTGGTCCCTCTGCTGTCCAAAACCACCTTCTCCCCAAAGGCTTCTATATTACTAGGTGGCAGGTGCAAATTCCAACTTGTATCATCTACAATTTTAGAGTTTAATGGTTACGTAATAACAGTATAAAATTATTTTTCACTATCAATAAATCACAAATTATCATTGGTATGACTTTTAAGATAATTATTGTAAAAACCAAGAAATTTATCATGCAGGTTAGTTTCTGATTAATTGACAATCAAAATTTGTTTTATATTTATCTCATAGCCTGTTTTCTCTAATTTTTATACCCCTTCCTAGTTGTTAGAGGTAATTATTGACTGATTCCATTTTTCAGGAGCCTGGGAGGGCAGAAGCAGATTTTGGCCGCTTTCCTGTGAAATCAGTGATAAGGAACATCTACACTCTCTTCTCTAGAAGTGAGGTTCCAATAGCAGCTGATGATCAAGAAATCATGGACTTGTTTGACCCATGTACTCCTCTACCACCATGGTTCTCTGAGGAAGACCTTGCGACCTATGCATCTTTATATGAAAAATCTGGATTCAGATATGCATTGCAGGTTCCTTACAGGTAAAAACAACAGATTTTCATTTTCCCTCTTTCAAAACTTAAGTGGTATTCATTATAAAGTGGTGTGCAGATGTTTATAAAGTGAAATGAAATGCTACTGCAAACATTTTTTCTCAACTAACGTTATTACATTAAATATAGTCTTCAGGGTTCAGATTTGTATAACGTTGCATTTGGACTATTTATGCAGGAGTCTCAATGTGGAAACTGGCTTAAGTGACGTGAAGGTTACAGTTCCAGCACTTCTGATCATGGGTGAGAAAGATTATGTTATCAACTTTCCAGGCATGGAGGATTATATTCGAAGTGGGATGGTGAAAAATTTTGTGCCGGACTTGGAAATCATATATATTCCAGAAGGGAGCCATTTTGTGCATGAACAAATTCCAGAGAAGGTGAACCAGCTCATCATTGAGTTCCTTAAAAAACAAATTGTCTGATTCTGATCTATGGCCAAAAGCACGTTTCCCTTAATGTTTGTGTGATTTCTAGTCTGCTTAATCCAATAAACGTTGTAATATCCACCTCTGAACTTCTAGTTCATGAAGGGGGTATAAACATTGCAATATCCACCTCTTTATATGCTGTAATGAAATCTGCAACTTCATATCAAATAAAGTCTGAAGTTTTGTGCCGAGTTTGATGGCGGCTACAATTTATGGAAGGAAAAACACTGGTTGATGATATAAAAGAGAAAATAGAAAGGAAATTATAGTCTTTTTATCAGTTTTAGGCCTAGCCCGAAGTTATTAACCTCTGGAATCAGTGAGCTTGCTAAACCTTAAGAGAACCAATGACAAATGGTGGTGTGCAAATATCAATTGTTGTATTTTGAAAATTGATTGTATTTTCAATATTTATTATAGCATTTTTCTAGGATCATAGCATTTTCCAACAATTTAAACCGCTAGTAAACATCTTAAACCACCACTAAAATTTTTTTCCGTAGTTTTTAACCAAAAACTGCCACAAAATATAAAAATAGGTGTGGGTCTCACATTTCTATCCCCCACTTCCGCACAACCAAACAATCCCATTTTTTATTTCTCACCTATTCCTTTTCCCTTCCCTATTTCCCTCACCATTTTTACTACACCAAAGTTAAAGTAAAAAATAAATAAATTATACAAGAAGTCTCGCAAAGTATTAAAAATCATGTATGTATGTACCCCTTCAAATATTATAAAATCTTTCAATTGATCCTTGAATTTTGCTAGAATCTACTTAAGAACTAAATTAAAGCGATGAAAGCTCAATATTTCAGGAATTACTCAAATAGTTTTATCCATGCATGGACCACTTAAGAGAAAGGAAAGACGAAATGGGTAGTTCACTTCATTCATAATCAACAAAACTAGAATTCGAATACTGGGAAAGAACATTAGAACAACCATTCCTTAACTTCATAGAAAAAAGAAGAAAAAACATGCTTTCTCAGCAAATCCTATCCCAATGCCTTTTTTTTTCTTATTATCCACATCACAGTATGACTGATATAATCGATACACGATCCTTCATCATTCTACAAAAACTTATCCAAAGCAAGAAACAAATGCCAATCAACAGCAAGAGCAACTAAAGAACATTAAAACTAAATCAGAACAGATGGAAATTAGCAAACCAAAAATGAATAAAACCAAAAATCTGTTACAAAGGTACAAATACCAAGTTATAAAGTTGACTTGATGGTTGAAGCTAGAAGTGGTGGGTTTGAATTTTGTCCCCAAACAAAAACTAGCAAACTAACAATTTTACGAAATGTACAGAACAAAATGAAGAAAGGTAAGAGGCACATTGTTCAAACCAACACAAGTATTCCATCATTCCGTGTCATGTCTAGAGCACAGAAAGACCACATACGAGAACGACAGCATAGACAGCACAGTCCATGAAGACAGCATCCGCCACGTTCTGCGCCACCACACACAGTTCCAAAATACTCGCAAGCTGCGCATATTCACCACCACCATCACCGGAAGAGCCTCTATTATCTCTTCTTTCAGAACCCCTCTGTTTCCCAGAAAAGAGCCTCGCAATCACGACCGTTAGATTGGTCACGAGAACTAAGTAGAGTGGCCTAAAGGTTATCACAGTACTGAAAAACTTGGGGTAAGATAAAATGACTAAAATGGCCACGAAAATTGAACAACAGAGACGGGTAACCCTAGAGGAATTGATGGAGCGCGTTAAGTCACTAGGAGTGATGAAACGTTTCGGTTCTTCTGTTTGGGGTGGTTGTAATTGGAATTGTTCAGGTTCGGGTTCAGGTTTAGGTTCGGGGACAGTTGAAATCTCGTTTTCACCCTCGTGTTTGGGGGGTGTTTGGATTACGGTGTTGTCGGGTTCGGGATTTTGCGAAATGGAATCGGAGTCATCAACTGCAAGAAAACAAACGGAGATTAGAATTAGAGATTGGGATTATAGATAAGTGGTAAATAGAAAAAGAGATTGTAATTTGAAGGTACCGTTTGGATGGTGGGATTGGGATTGGGGTTGGGAAGATGAAAGTGGATCCGGCAGTGTTTGGATCCGACCCGTGATGAAAGCGAGACGGTCGGAACCTTGTTGGAGGATTCTTCTTCGTCTTCGGGCGTCTCTGCTCTTCGCTGCTTCTGCCATTCTGTTTGACTACCAGTCTACGCAATTCTCTTCACTGCTCTCAAATTACAGGCAAGCAAAAATGTTACGGAAATCTCATATTTTTGGTTTTGAGATTTATTTTAAAATAGATAAATACAATTCTTGTCTTTAAATTACTTCCTCCAATTCAAACAGAAAAGCCAATAATTAAAATGATTGAAAAACGAAAAGCAAGCAAGGACCAATGATTTTTGGATTATAAAGCTGGCATGCGGTGCATTCATTATTTGACTGAGCACAGCACCTACCGTGAATGGAAGAGACAACAACAGAGGCGGCGAGAACTGGGTTTTCCTGTGAGAGTGAGACGAAAGAAAGTGGTGATGCTCAAGAACGACAAGAGAAGGGAACTGTGAGTGGGGGTGTGAGAGGAGAGACCGAGAGAGACAGAGTGGACGTGAAGCGGTGAATAACTCTGATCCTGTTGCCCTTTACCCTTCAACCCTAGTTTGTATTTCTAATTTTGTATTTTATTTTGGGCTATCAAAATGAGCAATCGAATCTGACTCAGTTGAGTTTTGAACAAAAAAGGGGGTGGGTTAAATGGATTGATGCAACAACATATTTGAAATTTAAAAAATTATTTTTTAAAAAATGAAAACTCAACAAAAAGTTAATTTTTTTAATAAAAAATAGTTAAATTAAATCTTCTACTATTCCTACATCACACCTACAATAAAATATATTAGGACCAAAGTTATGAAATTCGATCCGATGAGTGATCCAATCCAGGTAATAGATTAATGGGTTGATTTAATGGGTGAATTAGTAATTGACTTGATTTGACCCTATATATATTAAAAAATTTAAAATTATATATGTATCTATTACATATAAGTATATAACCAACATTATTTGATTAAGAAAAATTAATTCATACTCCAAAATTCAAAATAACAATTGAAATATTAAAATTGATGACACAAGTTCGCAAACAATAATTCAGAAACACAATTATACAAGTCTCGGGTTTTTTTTAGAGCGTTTTGGAGCATTATTTTTTACACAAAACGAGTTTTAAAAACCAATCCGAATGGTCTAATCAGGTCATCTCGAGTCAAATGCACAATCAATCCAATAACCAAACCAATCCGATTATGTCACAAGATCCGTTAGACTGGTCCAACAGTTTTGAACAATACGCTAAATAAAAGAGTCTCAAGCAAAGACACAAAATAAATAAAATTAAAGTCTAAAACGTTAAATGTTGAAGTCTTAAAATAACATAACAAAATACAAAAAAGTATAACCTCTGGAGTGAGTTATATAATTATACTAAATAGTACCTCTAATGGCCCGGGTAAATTTAGAATGAAAATTTTTAAAATTATATTATTTTTTTATTTACCTTATTAAAAAATCTAAAATCAATTCAAATGTCCACGGAACTTAATTTAACATCCTATGAAATATTGAAAACAAAATTAAGTGAATTAATTGAAAACTTGTGAAATTGCTTAAATAATTAAAAGTCAATATAATATTATGTTAAATTTGAACATATATCACTTTCAATATTTAATAAAAAAAATCAAGAAATTTTTTTAACATTTTTTAAACAATGAAACTTAGTAAATATGAATTTAGTTATTTAATTTCAAATATTCTCGATTTAAATTAAACATTTATAACATCTTTCAAAAGTTTATAAAAATTGTCTATTAATTAAAATTACTTAATTTCAAATTACTAATTTACACACGATTATTGAGTTTTAAAAAAGTATTTATAATAGTTTTAAAAGTTTAAAATTTTAAGAAAGCAATCATAGTAATTTTTAGATAATTAAAAGTATTATGTTTAGCATTAATAGCACAACACTCTAACCAACCGATCTAATGGGTCAATTATGTTATAAAATAAATAATGTTGTTATATATAACACTAAAATTTCTAATGTATATTTAATGCACATGTAAATTTAAATAATACATTTTATGACAATTAATTTTAATATAACTCATACGGATTATCTAATTCGTATATTTTTTTATAAATAAAAAATATTTATTATTAAATAAAATTAATTTATTAATAAATTAAAAAAAACATAAGAATTAACTAATCGTATAAGTTATATCAAAATTAATTGTCACATAATTTATTATTTAAATTTACATATGCATTAAATATACATTAGAAATTTTAATATTATATATAACTACATTATTTATTTTATAATATAATTGACCTATTAACTCAATTGGTTAAAGTATCGTGCTAATAACAAGAAAATCAAAGGTTTAACTTTGTTTGGGCCATTAATATTAAATTAATTCGTAAAACATATTTTTGAAGAAAAAAATTAGAAAAAAAAAAACACTTACGGATTTCATGATCCTTATAATGACAAACTTATAGAGATATTTTTGAAGTTTTATATTAATGTTGGATGCACAAACAATATGTATGGTGCACTAGCAACACCCCTACAAAAGACTATCTATAGCCAAACATCAATGGATAACATAATCACCTAAAAGAAGCGTTGACTCACGTACACGGATAAGAACTTACAAATCAATCAACTTGGTTAACTTGGAAAGCGTGGGTGGCAACGCTCTTGGGAATCCCTTGGATGACAGAATGCTAAACAAACATCATTTACTTATGTTAAAACAATATAGAATAATATGTGAGGGGGAAAATAGCAGATATTGAGATTCCAAATTTCCAATAAGCACACAAAGAAGATCAAAAGAATTACAGTTTTTCTAAATTGGTCAACTTCCCAATGTCTGTAGGAATGTGGCCTGAAATCAGATTTCCTTCAATACTCCTGTAACATTAATAAAAATATTTAATTTAAACAAAGTTGCAGAAATAAATTGGAAATTACACTAAACCAGCAATCCTGGATCACCTATGCCAAGCTTCCTTTAGGCAAAAGCAAATATGTTGGCAAAAGGTAAAAGATACCTGTAGATATTCCAAATATATCTTTCACTTTTTTTTATTTTTCAAAAAAAAAAAATACATTCAATTTATGACTAAGCTAAGTGATGGACAAAACTAACAATTCATTTGGAAATAAATAAATGATTTCGACATACAAGTTTCTGAGGGTTGAGATATTGGTGACAACTTCACACAGTGTTGTGCATCTAACACATAATTTTGTTTCTTTAATTCTACACTCAAGTTTGGACTATATGGACAATTATAACTTTATGACTCCACAGGAGACCAAACAGTTTGGGCTCATTGATCAAAGGCATTGATCACTCAACATATTTGTTCACTACCTCTTATTCAGTTTCCCCCGTGTGTACATTTATCTTAGAATTGAGCTTTTCTATTAAAATCTCACTGTTATTTTCAGCTGTCACCACCAGTACACATTGATTTGTTACTGTCCTACGAGGCCCAATTTTTTTTCTGACATATAGAATTGATCCACTTTCATGAATTTATATTTGACAATCACAATGTTGTTAATGGTAACAAAACTTACTTGAACAAAGGTGAAGAACCAGTGAATGTAAAAGAGCGATGAGGGGACCAAAGAACGTTCTTGTCAAATTTATGGAACAAAAAATAATTATTCAAGTTAGCTAGTGAAATCCATGCAGTAAAATTTCTTGGTGCATTATAACACAGTTTGATCAGTCAATTTAATTAGCACATAGGTATCTGCATCTCATTGGGGGAATAAGCACATGCATGGGGATGAAGAAATTAAACGCAAGCAATTAGGATTACTAAACCAAATTTAGATATTTATGTTACAGAATAATGAAAGTCACATCTTCCAACTTAGGAGTTCTAAATAGTAGGGTCGATATATCGGATTCACAACTATTAGGTGTGGTTGACAAAATTGAGATCGTAAGACAGTAGAGATTGACCACTCGCCTGAACTGCAAAACAAATAGGAATTTCTATCTTCTGAGTAACTTTATTTAGTCAATATTATATGAATTTACAAAAAATGAAGGCAAATTATTTTGAGCACAAGTTGCTTTAGTTTCACATATTGTAAAGCAGAACACAAAAAGAGGCATTTCATTTTTCTCTGTGTGCCAAGAAATCAAAAAGCCTTTTGACTCCACCCCCACAAATTTGTAACAGAACTGGTGGCAAGAATACTAATTAAACGCGGTTAGGTTAAAGGAAAACAAAACTGAAAGCGAAAAAAGAGCGTAAGAAAGGGAAACGCAGAATGGCGAGAGAATATGAAAAACCGAAGGAGTTGAGCAACCTCTATCTTTACCTTTTTCTCTTCGAATATGAAAACTTTGGAGAAGATGGTGGCACGGCAACGAGAGCTTTGGCTTTGCGAGCGAAGGGCGAGGAAGGAGGGCTGTTCTTCGATGTCTCCTGCAACAAGATTTTCTTCCTTTATTTAAGGAACAACGACGTCGTTCGTTATTTTTACAAAAAAACGTAGTTGAAGGACATTTATATATACGTTTACATGTTATTACCTATCAAATAAGTCAGGATGGTCGTGTGGTCTAAGGTGTTAGACTCAAGTTGTACTCGACGTGAGCACTTTTAACTTTTTTCTATTATTTTTAAGATTTTCTAACAAAGTCAAAGGTTTAACTCCTACTTAGACTATCAATATTAAATTAATTAATAAAATTTTTTTTTAAAACAACACTTACGCATTAAGTAAAAGGTTTCACTCTTATTTAGACTATTAATATTAAATTAATTCATAAAATATATTTTATAAAAAAAAATAAAAAAAATATTTATGAATTGTTATATTCTTATGATGATAGACTCATAAAGATATTTTTAAAGTTTTATTTTAATATTGGATGCAAAAGAAATATGTCTGATGCACCTAGCAATATCCCTATAAAAGATTATTTATAGTCAAACATCAATGGATAACATAATCACCACAAAATTGATTTTACAAATAAATTTATATGAAAAAATCTCCCAATTTTATTAAAAAATAAAATAAAATAATTGTACAAACTATTTTTAAAATAATGTATGCAAAATGATGATCTGGAAATGAATAAATTTCTTCCTTTTTATGTCATTGTAATATTCTAAAAAACATTAATAACCACACTAAATCAACATATTATCAAATAAGGGGAAATCACGTGGGAGAGTAATTAATATTTTATTTATTTTGTTATTATTGAACTATATTTAAAATTTAACACATTTTTATATAATCAACAACATATGTTAATATTGAATTTTTGTTCGAAATATATTTATACAAAGTAAATAATATTTGATAAAGTGGATAATGGTTGTAACATGCATATATACAAAAAAATTGATCATATTTGTCACATACATAAAAAAAAAACTGTTTTTGTTTAGAATTCATCGTAAAATAGTGATGTACCGTGCTTCACACACTATGCAATACATATATATTAGAATGTTTGAAGTTTTCTAGCAAAATTATATTGAAAGTTAGAAAAAAAAAACGAACAAAACAAATTCATATATTATTTTATTTAATGCGATCTATGTATTCAAATTAATGCTTGATATGTGAATGATATTTTCAACGTAAATAAACTCTAAAGAGTTTATAATGATTGCCATATAAAAAATTTTCTAAAACAAAATTATAGAAAATTTCCAAACAAAATAAAGTAGAAAATTAAATTATAATAAAATAAAGCTTTCATAAAAAAATAAATGCAATTTAAAATTACGTGACTGGTTTTTTATATATAATTATCATAAATTCACGTTTAAATTTTATTATTTTATTAATTACATAAATGATATATCAATATAATAGACATAAATAAATAAAAATATTTTACTTCCTTTTGAAAAATAAAAAAAATGGGACTTTCTTTTAACCAAAGTTCGACACTTTGAAGCTTCAGAACAACATTCTCTCTTTTTCCTTCTTTTTCTTTGAGTTCATAGAAGTATTTCTTTTTCCTTGAGTTCATAGAAGTATTTCTTTTTCCTTGCATCTTCAACAATCATTGTGATTCTTCTCATCAAGATTCAATCTCTTTCTCCTGCATCCTTCCATGGCTCTTCCTCCACTTTTTCCCATTTTTATCGCAATAGAGCTATAAGTAGAGTGAAGAAAGTTTGTACATGTGCCTACACTCGAAGAAGAAAGTCTCAAGATTTGACATTCATGGGTATTGTTACCCTTTACCATGAACAACTCTTCCCATGCCTTTCTTGGTCCCTTTTGGTCATAACTCAAACTTAAAGCCCTAGACCCTTATCTTTCTTCCACCGATGATGAACATCCCCTCATGTACCTCCTAGAAATCAAAATTGACTTCATCTGCAAAGACTAAGCCCACATTTTTAGAGCAAACCCGGACAGTGATGACAATAAATTCATTACTTGGATGGATAGGGTTGAACTAGTATATGGGGATCGAACTAGTGGACGAAAGTAGGAATTTTCGATTCCATGCAACTGTGTAGACGAGATCTTACATGTATCGACATTCATCTATTGATGGCGTCTTTCCTCTTTTGGAATTGAAGACTGCACACTTTCGATTTTCCCTTTGGACTTGTTGGACCAACTTTATCCGAAATAGCTGCTATTACTAGACTTTGACCAATAGGAGAAAGATACACCTTGAGACTTATTGAAGATGAACACAAATTTAAAGATGTCCCCCATTAATGTCAACTTTGTTGGTTACTTGTATGATATTCAAGAGCATCAAGGCAAAGTTGGTAAGAAAGTTTTTGAAGATGAACACATAGCTTTTCTGATGTATTGGTCGTCTTCCTATGTTTGTTGTGCTCGACCTCTTTAGGTCATACAAAACCTTCACAAGTTAGCCTAAGCTATTTATTTCGAACATAAAATTTGTTTAAGTAAATTTCTTCTAGCCTCATTATACAAGTTTGTGGATGATGTTTGTAGAAGCAAATGCCTTTGGTGTTTTGATGATGATCATGATGATTTGATGCAAATGATGCAAATGGGTTTTTCAAGTTTAAATTCAAGACAATGATTCAAGAATACAAGCCACAACATCAAGATGATCACTAGTATTTTAGGAAGGGAATTCCTATTTGATATAGCAAAAGGTTTGGCCAAGTAATTTAAGTTAAATTTTTTTTTTCAAGAGATTTACTCTCTGGTAATCGATTACCAATGGCCAAAAATGATTTACAACAGCTACAAAATATTGGAATTCAAATTTTAGACTGTGTAATCGATTACACAATATTGGTAATCGATTACCAGCAGTTAATAAACGTTTTAATTCAAATTTTAAAAGCTGTAATCGATTACACAAATCCTGTAATCGATTACCAGACAAGATTTTCAGAAAAATGTTTCTAAGAGTCACAACTTCTCAAAAGGTTTTTTCACGATCACCAATGGTCTATATATATGTGACTTAGAACACGAATTTGCTCAGATTTTTTCAGAACAACAAGTGTTTATTCTCTCAAAAAGCAAAATCGTTTTATCCTCTTAAGAATTCCTTGGCCAATTCAATTGAAATTCATTAAGGAATCATTTGAGTGCTCAGATTGTAAAATCTATCTCTTTCAAGAGAGATTCATTCTTCTTCTCTTTCTAATTCTCTAAGGGATTAAGAGACCGAGGGTCTCTTGTTGTAAAAGAATTCTAAACACAAAGGAAGGATTGTCCTTGTGTGTTTAGAACTTGTAAAAGGATTTTACAAGATAGTGGAACTCTCAAGCGGGTTGCTTGAGGACTGGACGTAGGCACAAGGGTGTGACCGAACCAGTATAAATTTGAGTTTGCACTTTCTCTTCCCTTAAACTCTTTTATTTATTATTGTTTTATATTTATATTCAGATTGTTCTATTTGAATCAATATTTAAGAAGTTCATTATTAAGGGAAGTTGTAACTTGAATAGAAAGTGAAATAGAATTTTAATTGGAGAAATAGTTTGTAATATCTTAATTCAACCCCCCCCTTCTTAAGATATCTGAGGCCATTTGTCTAACAATGTTGTCGAAATTTACAAATCTTCAGAAACTCTTCAAAAATTCATTGGACCTCTCTAGATTATGCAACTATGGTTGAATGCAATTCTCAAATGCAAATTGAAGATCAAAAGTTGAGAAACGACTCTAACCATTGAAAGAGCTCAACTGACTTATCTGACTCGGAGGAAGGAGCTCACTTTGAAAAATATCAAGGAATATGTTCAAACCTTCTTAAGCTTCACCACTTTCATAGAAGATTTAGCACCCTTTGCAAAATCCAATATCATAGGTCCAAGTTGGTTGGAAGCTCGATTTCCCATTGAAACCCCTAGTGCTCAAGCAGAATTAGTCAAGATTTGGTATGCTTTTCTGGCTGGAGATATTATTTTCACTAGCACACTTGACCAAGATATATGATTTTATACATATCAACCTTAGCTCTTTGCAAGTCAATTTAGACTTTCTCAAATGATGTCACTACCATTTTTCAAATAATTTATTAGGCCAAATAGCATCAGGAAGAAATCTCAAATTCCAAATTGGATTATGTCAACTATTTCAAGGCATCATCAACCTTCTTTTTCACCCTACACTTTCGAGAATTCTTATTTTTATTTACAAGCTTTTCTCAATTGGTGGAATTTTTATTTAACCAAAAATCCTATTACTGCTAATAAAATTATCCAAAAATTTACTAAGTTTGTTTTTATGTTAGAGCTAAATCTTCATGCGGGTAAACTTTAACTTTGTGCTGAAATAGTTAAATGGGAAAATTTCTTTCATTTGAGCTATGATTTAAGATATTTGCATCAAACAATAAAAGAAAATGCTTAAATTTTAAATATCACACTAGAAGGGGGTTGAATAGTGTGTTAATCAAAGATAGACACTTTTTAATAAAAGAATAGCTTTATCAAAAGTTCATATACATGCATGCATACATACATACATACATATATACATACATCCATATAGGAGTCGTTCACTAATAAGGAAAAACAAAGGTTGATCATCTAGTAAATGTAAAACAATATTTTCAAAAAGGTTTTCAAATATACACTTGGTGAGAAAAAAGTGACAAAATAAGCTAAGAGAATACTTGATAAAAATGCTTGATTTATATTGGTTCACTCAAATAGAACTACGTTTAATTCTCTTTTAGATAATTGTAAAGGGTTCCACTAATCATAACTTTGATTGCAAAACAAGTATTTTGTCTTGTCACTCGTAGCTATACAAGTATTCTTTTAGCCAATTTTGGCATATCCTTAGACTCCTCCTGAATCTAAGAACACCCAAGTATTGTTTCACACTAAGTCACTTTTGGCTTTCACAAACAAAAGTTTGAATGAATACAAAAATTCAATGACACTCAAATAGTGAATAAATAATACAAGCTTGAATACAAATAATTTTGCTTAGCAAATAATAAACAATGTGATCTCAAGTGTATTGTTGATCGAGGTCGTACCCAAATCAAATAAACATTAAAAATGCAATATCTAGGAAGTGATCCTAGGTTGTCCCCCAACGAGCAATGGTCAACCAAACATTCATAATCGATAGTAATAAAATAGTAACGAATTGGGGGTTGTTTGTTTTTGTAAATTAAATAGCGAGCAAATTTTAATTAGAAAATACAAGAATTAAAGCACGTTGTTTCCCCTTGATTCACAAGCTAGTATCTTATCCTAGGTTACGAGAATTTATTCTTTATCAGTTCAACTACTTAATCCAACCCTAAATTAAATTACTAAGCGAAATTTAACATAAGGCATTCATTATGTGATTAAGCAACACATACACCAATTAATCATGAACAATCATTAAGCATAAACGTAAATTAAGTGCAGAGACAATTAATCAAGCACTAAGCATGCATGGATTAATAGCAACAAATACAGAATAATTGGTGAAGAGCAGAAATTGATAAGAATTTAATAGTAATAATAGAACCTCAAAGAGAGTTATGCTTGATCCTCAAGAGAAAATAACGCTGGAGACTTAGCATTCCATTAATCGGTAGAAAACGAAGAAAACTAGAATTATTCTTTCAAAACGAAAAAGAAACTAAAACGAATTGAGAGTAGCACTCTAAAACTAAAACGAAAGAGAGAGAGAGAGAGAGAGAGAGAGAGAGAGAGAGGAGAGAGAGCTTAAACTAGAACCTTGGTGCTGTTATATAGTTTTTAGCCCCAAAGCTTTATAAATTTGTTTTAAATCCAAACCCATAAATAAAATAAAATCTAGATAAGATAAGATCTAGGTGAAATAATATCTAGATGAGATCAAATCTAAATAATATCTAGATGAGATAAAATCTAGATAAGATAAGATTTGGTAGAATAAAATAGTCTGTTCTCTTCAAGTCCAAGCCCAATTCTGGATTCAAGCCCAATTGCTTATAATTCTCCTAAAATTAAATTAAAAACATAAAATTAATCCAATAGGCCCAAATGATAAAACTGCATAATTAATTTGACAATTAAGGCTAATCAGTAATTAAAATGGTGACAAAAAGGGTTAAGAAATATGAGAAAATGATGACACATCAAATCCCCTCACACTTAGCCTTTTGCACTCCTGGGCAAAATCATAAAAAACAAAGCAAGGGACAAATCCAGAGACATTAAAGAGAAACAAATAGACACAATAACAATTACATATTTCTCAATGAATCTCAAGGAATGAAAAGAATGGGTAACATCCAACACGTAAAGAGTTAAAGAATCAAGGCCGTCATGAAAATCATCCAAGCATCTCAAACATGGCAAGATAGTAAATCAGCTCAAGAATGAAAAGTGATAAAGCCTCACAAGATATGCACTCCATCTCTCAAGTGTCTAGGCTACTGTTTACTCTTAGAGCACCCATGAAAACAAACACCACATAGACTTGGCAAGACTCTAAAATTGACAACCACATCACAAACACATGCACATGAGGATCAAAAGGTCTTTTAAGGTTGTAATGGGGCCAAGGACAAGGTAGATGAAAGTATGGAATAATAGCTAAAACCCAAAGGAATAGAGGAGCAATGGGGAATAAGTTGTAGAAGCAAGCTTCATGATGATGAATCAAGATTGATTCAAGGAGTTTTGATGATAACAAAGATGATGACAAAAAGCTCAAAAGTCAATATCACTTCATGATAACAAAGATGATGACAAAAAGCCCAAGAGAATGAGTTCAAGAATGAGTCAAGAACACTTCAAGAATCAAGTTTCAAGAATCAAGAATAGACAAGTTGAAGATTCAAGAATCAAGAAAATACTCAATCAAGATAAGTACTAAAAAGTTTTTCAAAACTTTGAATAGCACATGAATTTTTGACAAAACCTTTTACCAAAGAGTTTTTACTCTCTGGTAATCGATTACCAGTTTATTGTAATCGATTACCAGTAGCAAAATTGTTTTCAAAAAGCTTTCAACTGAATTTACAACATTGTAATTAATTTCAAAATGGTGTAATCGATTACAATGATTTGGTAAACGATTACCAGTGTGTTTGAACATTGAAATTCAAATTCAATTGTGAAGAGTCACATCCTTTCACAAAAATGCTTTGTGTAATTGATTACAATGATTTGGTAATCGATTACCAGTGATAAGTTCTGAACAAAAATAAAATGATGTAACTCTTCCAATGGTTTTCAAGTTTTTCTAAAAGTTATAACTTTTCAAATGGTTTTTAAGTTTTTCTAAAGGTTATAACTCTTTTAATGGTTCTCTTGACCAAACATGAAGAGTCTATAAAAGCAAGACTTTGATTTGCATTTCAATTATCTTGAACATCTTTTAAAAACATTCTTACAATCCTTTACAACCCTTGAATCTCTTTGAACTTCTTCTTCTTCCTTTGCAAAAAGCTTTCTAAAAGTTTTCTGGTTTTCCAAACCTTGAAAACAAAACTGTGCTATTCATCTTTTTCATTCTCTTCTCCCTTTGCCAAAAAGAATTCGCCAAGGGCTAACCGCCTGAATTCTTTTTGTGTCTCTCTTCTCCCTTTTCCAAAAGAACAAAGGACTAATTGCCTGAATTCTTTTGTGTCTCCCTTATCCCTTGTCAAAGAATTCAGAATGACACAGTTTGAGAATTCTTTTGATTCTTCCCTTTCCCATAAACAAAAGATTTCAAAGGACTAACCGCCTGAGAATTCTTTTGTTTCCCCCTTCACAAAGTTTCAAAGGACTAACCGTCTAGGAACTTTGTCTTAACACATTGGAGGGTACATCCTTTGTGGTACAAGTAGAGGGTACATCTACTTGGGTTTGACTGAGAACAAGAGAGGGTACATCTCTTGTGGATCAGTTCTAGTGGAGGGTACATCCACTAGGGTTTCAAAGAGAACAAGAGAGGGTACATCCCTTGTGGATCTTTGCTTGTAAAGGACTTTACAAGGTTGAAAAGAAATCTCAAGGACCGCAGGTCGCTTGGGGATTGGATGTAGGCACGGGTTGTTGTCGAACCAGTATAAAAACTCTTGTGTGTTTGTCTCCTTCTTCCAAAGCTCAAGAAGGGTAAATTTTAATTAGTAAAGGTTCATCAATAATTAATTCAACCCCCCCCCCCTTCTTAATTATTCTGAGGCCACTTGATCCAACATAAGTGGGAAGTAAGAAAAAGTAGTAAACCCCAAAACCAAAATTAAAAAGTAAACCCAAAACAAAATCAACCAAATCCTTAAACCTATTCAAGTCTTCATGTGGAAGCAAAGCTTCATGATGAATCAACAATGATTCAAAGGTGTTTTGATGATAACAATGATGACAACAGAAGATGATGACAAAGGTGATGAACAAAAAGCTCAAAAGATCAAAGAACAACTCAAGTGAATCAAGAACAGGTCAAGAGTTCAAGAATCAAGGAGAATTCAAGACTCAAGAAGAAAGCCTAGAATCAAGAATCAAGAATCAAGAATCAAGACTCAAGATCTCAAGAATCAAGATCAAGATTCAAGACTCAAGATTCAAGAATGAAGAAAAGACTCAATCAAGATAAGTATTAAAAAGTTTTTTCAAAACTTTGAATAGCACATGAGTTTTTGACAAAACCTTTACCAAAGAGTTTTTACTCTCTGGTAATCGATTACCATATTGTTGTAATCGATTACCAGTAGCAAAATGAGTTTGAAAAAGTTTTCAAACTGAATTTACAACGTTCCAAATATTTTCAAAATGCTGTAATCGATTACAATGTTTTGGTAATCGATTACCAGTGTCCTTGAACGTTGAAACTCAAATTTAAAAGTGAAGAGTCACATTGTTTCACTCAAAAGCTTTGTGTAATCGATTACACTTATTTGGTAATCGATTACCAGTGTTTGTTTATGAAAAATCTAAAGATGTAACTCTTCAAAAAGGTTTTGACTTTTTCAAATGGGTTTTAAGTTTTTCTAAAAGTTATAACTCTTCTGAATGGCCTTCTTGACCAGACATGAAGAGTCTATAAAAGCAAGGCTTTGTTTTACTCTTCCAATTAATCTTATACAATCCTTTACAAGCCTTGAATCTCTTTGAATCTCTTTGAACTTCTTCTTCTTCTTTGTACCAAAAGCTTTCTGAAGTTTTCTGGTTTTCTAAACCTTGAAAACTTGTGCTATTCATCCTTTTCATTCTCTTCTCCCTTTGCCAAAAAGAATTCGCCAAGGACTAACCGCCTGAATTCTTTTTGTGTCTCTCTTCTCCCTTTTCCAAAAGAACGAAGGACTAACCGCCTGAATTCTTTTGTGTCTCCCTTCTTCCTTGTCAAAGAATTCAAAACAACACAGTTTGAGAATTCTTTTGATTCTTCCCATTCCCTAATACAAAAGCGTTCAAAGGTTTAACCGCCTGAGAATTCTTTTGTATCCCCATTCACAAAGTATCAAAGGTTTAACAGCCTGAGATCTTTGTCTTAACACATTGGAGGGTACATCCTTTGTGGTACAAGTAGAGGGTACATCTACTTGGGTTTGATTGAGAACAAGAGAGGGTACATCTCTTGTGGATCAGTTCTAGTGGAGGGTACATCCACTAGGGTTTCAAAGAGAACAATGGAGGGTACATCCCTTGTGGATCTTTGCTTGTAAAAGGATTTTTACAAGGTTGAAAGAAATCTCAAGGACCGCAGGTCGCTTGGGGACTGGAGGTAGCACGGGTTGTTACCGAACCAGTATAAAAACTCTTGTGTGTTTATTTCCTTCTTCCCTACTCTTTTACTTTCCGCTGTGCATTTAATTTTTGCTTTTACTTTCTGTTAAGCTTCTCTTCTACTCCATATTCTCTTAACAACATAAGTAAAAGTCTTAAAAGAGTAATTTTTTAATTGGTAAAGTTTTAGGAATAATTAATTCAACCCCCCCTTCTTAATTATTTTGAGGCCACTCGATCCAACACTTCAAACCAAGTCCTCATTTATTCAACTTCATTCTTTTTTTTTTCTTCTTCTCCTTTTTTTTTCTTTTTTTAATTTTTTTGATTTTTTTGATTTTTTTCTTTTTCCTTTTTTTTGAACGTGAACAGTAGCAATTGAAAGCATTTGAAAAATAAAGCAACAATTAGGCAATATATGTATATACATCAAGCATGACCAACAAAAGCATATCATCCAATGAAACATACCCCCCCCCCCCCTCACACTTATTCCCAAAACAATTCCAAAGCTCCAAAATTCCTTAAGGGTAGGGTGAAATCATGGTTTTTCACTTAAGGCTTGTAATGAGCTTCAAAACAAAGAAAGGGGGAACATAGGCTCAAAGGGGCAATCAAAGGAATTAATTCAAGGTAGGCTCATTTGGCTAGAGGCTTATAAGAATAAAATGCCTAAATCATCTCCCAACATGCATATGAAGCAAGAAGTATCAACAAGAGTTAAGCCAAGGCTATTGTGCAAGCAATCAATGGAGCAAAACACACCGAATAAAATAGATGATGATGGCTCAAATTCTCACTAGGGGTAAATCTATCACTTTCAATTCGAACTTTCAAAACTAATTTGACATGTAGAGAAAAACAAGGATTTCAATTCACAAAATGCCAAGAAACTCCTATTTCAAAAACAATTACCCATTACCTGTACATAACCCAAAATTCAAAGAGGAACATGCAATGTTGTACACAAGCATAAAACCAAAATAACAAAATTAACCTAGAACCTAACAAACTTAAACTAGAAAACCTAATAAAATTAAACTAGAATACCCAACAAAATTAAAGAACATTGTCCCCCCCCACCTCACACTTAAACAACACATTGTCCTCAATGTAGCACAATCATAAGATCAAGAACAATCAAAACAATCAATAAATTTGGGCAAGTGCAATAAAAGTATAGAAGTAGACAGAAAAAGAAAACTCCCTAAGTCATGGTAAAAGAGAAGTAAGCTGAAGTAAGGAGATCTTTTGAGCAAGGACAACCCCCAATGCGTAATTGGATGCATCGCACATTAGCTCAAATGGGGCTGTCCAATCAAGTTCCTGAATGATAGGGGTGGTAGTCACTGCACGCTTGAGGCAATCAAAAGCCTCTTTTCACCGGTCATCAAAATCAAACTCCACCTCCTTTTGCAGCAGATTGGATAGTGGAAGGGCCACCTTGCTAAAATCCTTGATAAAGCGCCTATAAAACCCTGCATGACCAAGAAAAGAATGAACCTCTCGCACGCATGAGGGGTAAGGCAATTGTGAAATAACATTTATTTTTGCAGGGTCTACCTCTATGCCCTTACTGGAAATGATATGCCCTAAAACTATACCTTGTTCTACCATAAAGTGACATTTTTTAAAATTCAACACAAGGTTAGTTTCAATGCATCTACTAAGAACTCTATCCAGACTATCCAAACATGTATCAAAAGAGAATCACTGTGAGACCTGTCTTCTTAGGGACCACTTGGACTAGACTCACCCACTGGCTGTCAGAAATGGGGTAGATGATTCCAGCTTGTAAGAGCTTGGTCACTTCCTTTTTCACCACATCTAGAATGACGGGGTTGAGTCACCGCTGTGGCTGCCTCACTGGCTTAGCTCCATCCTCTAAAAGTATCCTATGCATGCATGTAGGTAGGCTAATACCAGGAATGTCTGCTAAAGTCTATCCAATGACTTTCTTGTGCTTCTTAAGAACTAGCAACAACTTCTCCTCTTGCTTAGCATCAAGGGAGGCAGAGATGATCACTGGAAATTTTTCCTTGTCCTCCAAGTAAGCATATTTGAGGGTTGCTGGTAAGGGCTTCAACTTTGGTGTGGGTGGTGGTTGAACAGTGGGAGGAACCATGGTAGGAGAAGAAGAAGGTTCCTCAGCCTGTACCTCATAAAGCAAGTCAGAAGTATATGTGCTTCCTACAACATCGTTAGTGCATTCTGACTCTAAAAAATCAACATCAAGAGGTACAACACCCAGAAAATCAGAACCAGACTCAAATTCTGTTAGACAAGTGGCCTCAGATATCTTAAGAAGGGGGGGGGGTTGAATTAAGATATTGCAAACTACTTCCCTAATTAAAATTCTGCTTTAATTTCAATGCAAGTTCCAAGTTCCCTTAAAAATGAATTCTTAAATAATGATTCAAATTAAAAAATCTAAATATAAGTGTAAAGAAATAATAAATAAAAGAGTTTAAGGGAAGAGAAAGTGCAAACTCATATTTATACTGGTTCGGCCACACCCTTGTGCCTACGTCCAGTCCCCAAGCAACTTGTTTGAGAGTTTCACTATCTTGTAAAATCCCTTTACAAGTTCTAAACCACACAAGGACAATCATTCCTTTGTGTTCATATTTCTTTACAACAAGAGACCCTCGGTCTCTCAATCCCTTTTTAGAATTAGAAAGAAGTGAAGAATAAATCTCTCTTGAAAGAGATAGATTGTACAATTTGAGCACTCAATTAATTCCTTATTGAATTGCAAGTGTATTGGCCAAGTGTTGGATCAAGTGGTCTCAGAATAATTAAGAAGGGGGGTTGAATTAATTATTCCTAAACCTTCACTAATTAAAAAATTTACTCTTCTAAGGCTTTTACTATGTTGTTAAGTAAATGATGAATAGAAAATAAACTTAACCAAAAAGTAAAAGCGGGAATTAAAGTGCACAACGGAAATTAAAAGAGTAGGGAAGAAAGAGACAAACACACAAGAGTTTTTATACTGGTTCGACAACAGCCCGTGCCTACATCCAGTCCCCTAGCAACCTGCGGTCCTTGAGATTTCTTTTCAACCTTGTAAAAATCCTTTTACAAGCAAAGATCCACAAGGGGTGTACCCTCCCTTGTTCTCTTTGAACAACCTAGTGGATGTACCTTCCACTAGAACTGATCCACAAGAGATGTACCCTCTCTTGTTCTCAGTCAAACCCAAGTAGATGTACCCTCTACTTGTACCACAAAGGATGTACCCTCCAATGTGTTAAGACAAAGTTCTCAGGCGGTTAAACCTTTGAATCTTTATGAACGAGGATACAAAAGAATTCTCAGGCGGTTAGTCCTTTGAAATCTTTTGTATATGGGAAAGGGAAGAATCAAAAGAATTCTCAGACTGTGTCTTATTGAATTCTTTGACAAGGGAGAAAGGAGACACAAAAGAATTCAGGCGGTTAGTCCTTTGTTCTTTTGGAAAAAGGAGAAGAGAGACACAAAAAGAATTCAGACGGTTAGTCCTTGGCGAATTCTTTTTGGCAAAGGGAGAAGGGAATGAAAAGATGAATAGCACAGTTTTCAAGGTTTGGAAAACCAGAAAAACTTTGGAAAGCTTTTGGCAAAAAGGAAGAAGAAGAAGTATCAAGGGTTTCTCAAAAATGGTTCTAAAGAAATGTTTTGAAAAGTTGTTGTTTGCAAATCAAAGCCTTGCTTTTATAGACTCTTCAAGTCTAGTCAAGAAAACTTTTAGAAGAGTTATAACCTTTAGAAAAACCTTAAAAACCATTTGGAAAAGATATAACTTTCAGAAAAACTTGAAAACTATTGGAAGAGTTACATCTTTCGATTTTCGTTCAGAAACTTTCACTGGTAATCGATTACCAAATCAGTGTAATCGATTACACAAAGCTTTTTGTGAAAGGATGTGACTCTTCACAATTAAATTTGAATTTCAACGTTCAAAGACACTGGTAATCGATTACCAAAAAACTTGTAATCGATTACAACATTTTGAAATTAATTGGAACGTTGTAAATTCAGTTTGAAAGCTTTTTGAAAACCATTTTGCTACTGGTAATCGATTACCATTGTAATCGATTACCAGAGAGTAAAAACTCTTTGGTAAAATGGTTTTGAGAAAAACTCATGTGCTACTCAGTTTTTGAAAAAACTTTTTAATACTTATCTTGATTGAGTCTTTTCTTGATTCTTGAATCTTGAGTCTTGAATCTTGATCTTGATTCTTGGAACTTGAATCTTGAAACTTGATTCTTGATTCTTGAAATCAATTTCCTCTTGAACCTTGAAGTTTTCTTGACTCAATCTTGAACTCATTCTTGAATGTCATCATCTTTGTTATCATGAAGTGTTCTTGACTTTTGAGATTTTTGTCATCATCTTTGTTAACATCATAACTCCTTGAATCAATCTTGATTCATCATGAAGCTTGCTTCTACACCAAGGAATTCTTAAGAGGATAAAATGTTTTTACTCTTTGAGAGAATAAGACTTTTTGTTCTGAAAAAACTCTTAACAAATTCGTGTTTCAAGTCTCATATAAATAGTCTTTTGATGGCTATGTAAAAACCATTTGAAAAGTTGTGACTCTTGGAAATAATTTTCTGAAAATCTCCTCTGGTAATTGATTACAAGATTTGTGTAATCGATTACAGGCTTTAAAATTTGAATAAAAAACGTTTATTAACTGCTAGTAATCGATTACCAATATTGTGTAATCGATTACACAGTGTAAAATTTTGAATTCAAATTTCTAATAGCTGTTGTAAACCATTTTGGCCACTGGTAATCGATTACATCATTTGGTAATCGATTACCAGAGAGTAAATCTCTTGATAAAGACTTTTTAACTTAAATTTCTTGGCCAAACCTTTTATTATTTCAATTAGGAATTCCCTTCCTAAAATACTAGAGATCTTCTTGATGTTGTATCTTGTATTCTTGGACCATTGTCTTGAATTAAACTTGAGAAGCGCATTTTCATCAAATCATCACGATCATATGGCATCATCAAAACATCAAAGGCAAAGTCTTTGCTTTTACAATCTCAAAGTCTTTGCTTCTACAATCTCCCCCTTTTTGATGATGACAATTTAATTCCTGAAATCAAGATACAAGCAATGTATATTCATGATATATTGTGTTCACTCATTTCATACTCCCCCTATGTTTTGGAATTGATGATCACTTGATTTCTAAGCTTCTATACCACCCCATTTATCTCCCCCTTTGGCAACATCAAAAAGCCAAAGTGCGTGGCAATCAATACAAGATAATATAATGAAGTGGACAATAATCAATCATAAGTCATAACCAAAATAATTCAAGCATTCGAAATTGAAAAAAAAATATAATCCAAACAGTCATTATTGAAAACCACATAGAATCCAAGCATAAATGACTAAAGTCCAAATACCAAAAAATAACTAAAGTGCAGAAAATGATAACATAAAGATCATAGCCAAATACACGGCTTATAAGAAAAGATAATGATAAACTAAACACTAAGAAGGTGGTGATGGTGGTGGAAGATCAAAGCTCTGACGAATATAACCCACATCCTCTTCAAGCTACGTGAGATGGATATCCATTCCTACAAAACGATTATCCAAAGAATCAAATCGTTCACCAACATAAGTGTGAAGACCCCGTAACTCTGAAAGAACTTCAGTCATAAGGGCTGAATCATCTCGCTGAGGAGGAGGAGAAGGAGTACGCTCATCTTGTGGAGGGAGTGCATCTTTCTTCAGTCATTGACCATTACGATCCTTACGGTAACCAAATGAAGTGACTGCACCAACACCTATAGCAAAGGAACGCTGAACTTGAACAAAAGGTTCATCATCAAGAGGAATTTGAAAATGACGGAGAAAGAGGGTGACCAATTGAGGATATGGAAGAGGTGCATTGGCCCGTAATGCCTTATGCATTCGGTACCGAACCAAGTGAGCCCAGTCGATCTGAAGACCGGTAAGAAAAGCCCACATCAAAATCAAGTCCTCCTCAGAGGCTTAAGCCAAATTTGAAGACCGGGGAAGCAAAATTTTAATAATAATATAGTGCATGATGCGATTATCAAAGGTCAATGATCTGGCCAACAATCTACCGGTCATTTCAGCCTGGTCATTACAAACCATACGACGAGCATCATGACTAGAATAATCAAATTTCCAGTCATCAACAATGGTGCCCTCAAAAGGTGCACCTTGACTGCGTAATTTTGTCAATGAATAGAACAAAGATTGATCAATGATCATAGAAATACCATGCACCCCAGAAGAAATAATATCATCCTGAATTTTTAAATTGTTGTAAAAGACTTTGACAAGTTCAGGATAGTAAGGCAATTTTAAAGACATAAAATCAATCAATCCAGAGTTTTGAAACACTTGATAACAATCAAATGCTTCATCATTAAAGAAATTTGTGTCTAAGTACTTAGGGTCTAGAATGATCCTAGAAGAAAATTGAGAAATGTGCCGTAGACGTTGATCATCTGAAGAAAACAGAGTAGATGATCTTGGAGATGATAAGGAAGGATGAATCGGTGTTGTGGGTGCTTCTGATGGTCCGTGGCGGCGATGGTCAGCAGCAGCGGTGGTGGAGGATGATCCCTTTTGCTTCTTCAACGATTTTGCCATTTGATGAATGTTTAGCGAATTTTAATCGGTTGAAACGAAAGAGGAGTGAAAATGATGAAAATTGGGCTTTACGGGACGTGTTTTGGTTAAGAATTGAGGAAGATATGAGGGTTTGAAGATTTAGGGAAGTGGAGGCACGAAGGAGGAGTGTTGGCTGCGCAGCATCACTGGATTTCGTGAATATTTATAGAGGAGGACGTGATGTAATCGATTACAAGGTTTGGTAATCGATTACATGAGTAGTAAGCCTTCTGGTAATCGATTACAGGATGTTGTAATCGATTACAGACTGTCTGTTCTTGTGTAATCGATTACACTGAATGGTAATCGATTACCAGAACACAAACTAGGCTTGTTCCTCTAAAAATCATCTATGTCTATGCTAAAAACATCTAATAATATCAATCATTACTACTAATATGTATTTAACTCAATCATTCAAACATTAAATACCCAATAATGCATCAATCCATCATAATAACAAGAATTTAAGCAATATCAAGCAAAGTAACATGCTTAACATAAACAATCAATCATTAAAAAATAGATAGTTCAATCAATCAATCCTTATTTATCCAAATCACTAACATCTAAGAGGCCTAATTCCCTTCTAATAGAGAAGAATGTTTCTTTGGGGAGAGGTTTTGTGAAAATATCAGCAAGTTGATTCTTTGTATCAACAAACTCTAGCACACAATCTCCCTTTAGAACATGATCTCTTAGAAAATGGTGCCTAATTTCTATATGTTTAGTTCTAGAATGTTGAACTTGATTTTTGGAAAGATTAATTGCGCTTGTATTATCACACTTAATAGGTATATGGTCAAGAAGGATTCCATAGTCAAAAAGTGGTTGCTTCATCCATAAAATTTGTGCACAACAACTACCGACAGAAATATATTCCGCTTCTGCAGTGGATAAAGTAACACTATTTTGTTTCTTACTATGCCATGAAACTAGAGCAGATCCAATGAACTAACAAGTTCCACTTGTGCTCTTTCTATCTGTTTTAGAACTGGCAAAGTCTGAATCAGAATATCCAATTAAGGTGCATGTGGAATTTCTAGGATACCATAAGCCTATATTCATAGTGCCTACTAAATATCTTATGATTCTTTTAACAGCACTAAGATGTGATTGTTTGGGATTTGATTGAAATCTAGCACACATGCACACACTAAACATTATATCAGGTCTGCTAGCAGATAAATAAAGAAGTGATCCGATCATACCTCGATATTGCTTAGCATCTATTGACTGACCGGTTTCATCTTTATCTAAATGACAAGCAGTGCTCATTGGTGTAGCCATGTGCTTAGCATTTTCCATGCCGAATTTGTGGATTAACTCTTTGCAGTACTTGGATTGATTGACAAAGATACCATCCTTGGTTTGTTTAATTTGCAGTCCAAGAAAGAAATTAAGTTCTTCCATCATTGATATTTCAAACTCACTTTGCATGTCATGAGAGAATTCCTTGCACAATAATTCATTAGTGGATCCAAAAATAATATCATCAACATAAATTTGAACTAATAAAATATCATGTAATTTTCTCTTTATGAAAATAGTAGTATCTACTTTTCCTCTAGAGAAGTCCTTTTCTAAAAGGAACTTACTTAGACGCTCATACCAAGCCTTAGGGGCTTGTTTCAAGCCATATAAAGCCTTTTTCAATTTATAGACATGATTTGGCTTATCTGACATTTCAAAACCTGGTGGTTGTTCAACATATACTTCTTCTTGAATTAAGCCATTTAGAAAAGCACTTTTAACATCCATTTGATAAAGCTTAAAATTCATTATGGATGCATAAGCTAAAAGCATTCTAATGGCTTCTAATCTAGCAACTAGAGCATATGTTTCTTCATAATCTATACCTTCTTCTTGATTGTATCCTTTTGCAACTAATCTAGCCTTATTCCTAATGATTATGCCATGTTCATCTAACTTATTGCTAAATACCCATTTTGTTCCTATGATGGGATAGTTTTTAGGTTTCTCTACAAGTTCCCACACATTGTTTCTTTCAAACTGATTTAGTTCTTCTTGCATAGCAATTATCCAATGATCATCTATTATGGCTTCTTTTATATTTTTAGGTTCAATCATAGATACAAAAGCCATATTATTGCATAAATCTTTAAGAGAATGTCTAGTTGTTACCCCTTTTGAGATATCATCAATAATGTTGTCAAGGGGATGATCTTTTGAAGCTTTCCATTCTTTTGGAAGTTCATCATTTGATTTGGCTTCTTCTGGAGGATCTTCATTGCTTCCTTTCCCTTTCCCTCTAGAATCTTGTCCATGAATATGAATTTGTTCTAAAGATTCTGCAATATCATCTAGTATATTCTTTCTTGACAAAATAGCATTAGATTCATCAAAAGAAACATGAATGGATTCTTCAATACTCATAGTTCTTTTGTTAAATATTCTATATGCTTTACTTTGCAATGAATATCCAAGAAAGATGCCTTCATCAGACTTAGCATCAAATTTTCCTAGATTATCTTTACCATTATTAAGCACAAAACATTTGCAACCAAAAACATGAAGATGTGAAATGTTAGGTTTTCTACCATTATATAACTCATATGGAGTTTTCTTTAAAATGGGTCTTATCAAGGCCCTATTCATGATGTAGCATGCAGTATTAACGGTTTCAGCCCAAAAATATTTTGGAAGAGAAGTATCATTTAAGAAAGTTCTTGCAATTTCTTCCAATGACCTATTTTTCCTCTCAACAACTCCATTTTGTTGAGGGGTTCTAGGTGCAGAAAAATTATGCTCAATACCATGTTCATCACAAAATAATTCAAAATCTTTGTTTTCAAATTCACCCCATGATCACTCCTAATAGATGCAATCTTAAGATTTTTCTTGTTTTGTATAATTTTAGCACATTTCCTAAATGCTTGGAATGCATCACTTTTATGAGTAATGAATAATGTCCAGGTATATCTAGAGTAATCATCAATTATAACAAGAGCATAGTAATTCCCTCCAAAACTCAATAGTTCTAGAAGGACCAAATAAATCCATATGCAATAATTGTAAGGGTTAAGTAGTTGAAACAATATTTTTGGGTTTGAATGAGACTCTAGTTTGTTTTCCCTTTTGACATGCATCACATAGTTTATCTTTTTCAAATTTTAACTTAGGCAAACCAGCAACTAAATCTTTTGAAATTAATTTATTTAAGTGATCCATGTTTATGTGAGCAATTCTTTTATGCCAAAACCATGGATCATCATCTTTGCTAAGAAAACAATGATTGTTATCTAGTTTTAGGCTTAAGTCTATCATATATACATTGTTGACTTTATATCCTACATGCTTTATATTGGTATCATGCTTATGTTCTATAAGACATTTTTGAGAATCAAATGATACTAGATAGCCTTTGTCACATAATTGACTAACACTAAGCAGGCTGTGCTTAAGACCTTCAACAAGTAGAACATTTTCAATGGAGTTTGAAGAATTTGTACCTATTTTACAAACTCCAAGGATTCTACCTTTGTTGTTGTCACCATAAGTTACATGCCCGCTTTTCTTGGGAGAGATATGTGTGAACTTTGATGCATCTCCCGTCATATGTTTTGAACATCCGCTATCTATGTACCATTTCTTCCTCAAAGATACCTACATGATCAAGTTTTTGACTTAGGTACCCAAACTTTATTGGGTCCTTGTGTGTTAGTGTAAACTGAAGATCCTTTTGGGACCCATATCATTGTAATGTTGTTGTAATTTTTCTTAAAATAACATGTAGATGTGCCATGTCCTTTTCTTCCACAATAAAAATAAATGATAAAAGAAGAATTATATTTTTGTGTGGAAGCAAAGTAGTTTTTATGAAATTTTTGTTGTTTTTCAGGTTTATATCCTATTCCTGCCTTATCAGAGACACATCTTTGTTTTCCTAATATGACATCTAAGTTATTTTTACTAATATAAAATTTAGCAAGTGAGTTTTTCAAATCTTTAATTTCTCTTTCATACTTGCTACAACAATTACAAGAATCAGATATTTTCTTATCAGAAATAGTAGAAATATACACTTTATCATTTGATTTAGAAATTGAAATTTCAGTTTTAAGATGATCTAATTCTTTATTTAATTTTGAAATTTCATTTTCTAAATTTGAAATTATTTTCTTAGAAGATGAAACTAACTTTGCAAGTTTGATTGATTCTTTATGCAAATCAGCAAATGCATCTTGTAATTCATCAAAAGAAATGGATAAGTTATTTGAAGATGTTACCTCTTCATCGCTTTCATAACTTTTAGCCATTAGACACAGGTTTATCTCTTCATTTTCTGAATCTTCAGATGATTCCATATCATTGTCATCCCACGTCATGTAAGCCTTCTTCATCTTCTTTTCACTAAAATTTTTCTTTTCAGATTTCTCCATCTTTTTCTTGAAGATCGGGCAATCAACCCTCAGATGTCCAGGTTGATTGCATTCAAAGCATTTTGGAGTAGAAGATGAAACTTATGCCCTTCTTTTAGATTTAAAATTTGGTCGCCTTTGACTTCCTCTGATTTTCAGGAACTTGTTGAACCTTTTTACAAAAAGGCTAAGATCATCATCTTCATCTAAATCAATTAAGTCTTCTTTATCACATTCTTCTTGGATTGAAGATGAGGCTTTAAGAGCAATTCCCTTCTTTTTCTTGTCATTTTCTTCGTGTTGATTTAATCTCAACAATTTCATTTCATGTTCCTGTAACTTTCCAAACAGAGTAGCAAGAGTCATGTTAGATAAATCTCGTGATTCAGTAATGGTTGTTACTTTAGGTTTCCATTCTCTGCTTAAACATCTCAATACTTTATTTATGAGATCTTCATTTTGAAAATTTTTCCCTAAAGATGCAAGATGATTTACTATATGTGTGAACCTCTTTTGCATGTCTTGTATGCTTTCATTTGTATTCATCCTAAATAGTTCATATTCATGAGTTAATGTGTTTATCCTAGATCTTTTAACATCTGTTGTGCCTTCATGTGTTACTTGTAGGGTATCCCACATATCCTTTGCAGTTTTACAGTTTGATACCCTAAAGTATTCATCTATTCCTAGGGCAAATGTAATTATGTTTTTGGCTTTTAATTTATATTGCACTAATCTTCTTTCTTCCTCACTCCACTCTTCTCTAAGCTTTTCTATAGTTGTATTTCCAGCAACCATGCTAGGAATATAAGGCCTTATTTCTATGGCTTCCCAAATATTTAAATATATAGCCTCTATGAAGATTTGCATGCGGGTTTTCCAATAATGGTAACCCACTCCATTAAAAATGGGAGGCCTATTCATTGAATTGCCTTCGGGAAACAAGTAGTTTAATGAGGCCATGAATTCTTGAAGCTTCTAAACTTTGTACAAGAATGAAGCTCTGATACCACTTGTTAGACAACTGGCCTCAGATATCTTAAGAAGGGGGGTTGAATTAAGATATTGCAAACTACTTTCCCAATTAAAATTTTGCTTTAATTTCAATGCAAGTTCCAAGTTTCCTTAAAAATGAATACTTAAATAATGATTCAAATTAAACAATCTGAATATAAGTGTAAAGCAATAATAAATAAAAGAATTTAAGGGAAGAGAAAGTGCAAACTCAGATTTATACTGGTTCGGCCACACCCTTGTGCCTACGTCCAGTCCCCAAGCAACCTGTTTGAGAGTTTCACTATCTTGTAAAATCCCTTTACAAGTTCTAAACCACACAAGGACAATCCTTCCTTTGTGTTCATATTTCTTTACAACAAGAGACCCTCGGTCTCTCAATCCCTTTTTAGAATTAGAAAGAAGAGAAGAATAAATCTCTCTTAAAAGAGATAGATTGTACAATTTGAGCACTCAATTAATTCCTTATTGAATTGCAAGTGTATTGGTCAAGGAATTCTTAAGAGGATAAAATGTTTTTTCTCTTTGAGAGAATAAGACTTTTTGTTCTGAAAAAACTCTTAACAAATTCGTGTTTCAAGTCACATATAAATAGCCCTTTGATGGCTATGTAAAAACCATTTGAAAAGTTGTGACTCTTGGAAATAATTTTCTAAAAATTTCCTCTGGTAATCGATTACAAGATTTGTGTAATCGATTATATGTTTTAAAATTTGAATAAAAAATGTTTATTAACTGCTGGTAATCGATCACCAATATTGTGTAATTGATTACACAGTGTGAAATTTTGAATTCAAATTTCTAATAGTTGTTGTAAACCATTCTAGCCACTGGTAATTGATTACATCATCTGGTAATCGATTACCAGAGAGTAAATCTCTTGAAAAAGACTTTTTAACTTAAATTTCTTGGCCAAACCTTTTGCTATTTCAATTAGGAATTTCCTTCCTAAAATACTAGAGATCTTCTTGATGTTGTATCTTGTATTCTTGGACCGCTGTCTTGAATTAAACTTGAGAAACGCATTTTCCTCAAATCATCACGATCATATGGCATCATCAAAACATCAAAGGCAAAGTCTTTGCTTTTAAAATCTCAAATTCTTTGCTTCTACAAATTCAGATTCATTCGCAGCATAAAAATCAGACACAGGATCAAATTCAAACTCAGATTCAATGCATAAGGAATAACAAGTATGCAAATCAGATAAAAATGGATGTTTCCTACCATAAAGAACAGAATCAAAATCAAACATATAATTATCAACAATCTGATCAATTATCACAGAACAAAAAACAGAATGATCCTCAGATGGATGTTTCGTGGCATCAAGAATGTTAAAATGAACAACAATACCACCATTAACATCTATCTTGGTTCAGGTTGTTTTCATAAATGGCCTGCCTAAAATAATTGGAACTGAACCATGGGAAAATCCCTCTTCCATATTAAGAACATAAAAATCAACAGGAAAAATAAGTTCACCAAACCAAACTAACACATCCTCTATGAAACCTGCGGGGTAAGCAACACTTCTATTTGCCAAATGAATCACCACATCTGTAGATTGAAAAGGTCCAAGAGATAAAGAATAAAAAATGGACAGAGGCATGACACTAACTGATGCTCCTAAATCTAGCATGACATTCTCAAATTTATTGTTCCCAATAATGCAAGTTATATAGAAAGTACTTGGGTCCTTATATTTCTCAGGAATGTGAGGAACAGATTTACCTATCAATGCTGACACATTTCTACCCATGCTAATCCTTTCATTGCCTTTGAACTTCCTTTTGTGGGTGCACAACTCCTTTAGAAACTTGGCATATCTTGGAATCTGCTTGATGACATCTAGCAGAGGTATGTTCACCTCTACTTTCCTGAAGGTCTCCAAGATCTCCTTTTCCACTTCTTCCATCTTTTTGTTTGGAATTGCTCTAGGTGGGAATGGAAGAGGGATAGCAGGCTGCTGTAAGTCAGAATTACTAGAAGAAGGTCCACCTGCATGAAAATTTTTGTTAGGAAGCTTTCTCTTTTGTGCAACTATCTCATCCTCTTTTTCAGGTGTAGAATGAAGCTTGTCAGGTTCAGGTGTAGGTGCTGCTACTGGTGGAGGCACTTGAATTTGGTTGCCAGACCTCAAGGTGATGGCACTCACATTTTTCGGATTTTGCACAGTTTGTAAAGACAATTTGTCAGAATTTTGGGACTGAGCTTGGTTCATCTGAGTAGCCATCTGCCCCATCTGATTTGTCAGACTCTGAATGAAGGCTCTTGTCTCTTGCTGAAATTGCATATTCTGGATGGTCATTTGCCTCACTAACTCTTCTAAGGAAGATTGAGGAGGGGCCTCAGTTTCTTGTTGTCTTTGTTGTGACTGCTACTGTTGTTGTTGTTGTTGCATTGGAGGAGGAACATATGGCTTGCTTGGACCAGTAGCATTCTGAAAAGGAGGGACAAGCTGTTGTTGTTGTGGAGGACTTGTCCATCTCAGATTTGGATGATTCCTCCAACCTAGATTGTATATATTGCTTGAAAGGTCATAATTATTCTGTTGTTGTTGGTTTTGCTACTGAAGAGGTCTATTATAAATGTTTGCAATATAAGCTTCAGGTTGCTCATTAACTCCAGATTGCTGCAAAGAAGGACAAAGATCTAAATGGTGATCTGTAGAAGAACATAGACCACAGTCTCTTGCAACAGGTGTAGATTTCTGATTCATGGCAAGCTGGGTTACTAGGTTGAGCAAGGCATCAAGTTTTTCTTCAAGCTTTTTATTTTCAGTAGATGAAGATGAATCCGTGGCCACCTCATGGACTCCTCTAAGAACAATAACATCATTTCTTGCACTGAATTGTTGGGAGTTGGAAGCCATCTTCTCAATTAAATTCCTAGCTTCAGCAGGGGTCATATCACCAAGAGCTCCACCACTGGCAGCATCAATCATACTCCTCTCCATGTTGCTAAGTCCCTCAGAGAAATATTGAAGAAGGAGTTGCTCATAAATCTGGCGGTGAGGGCAGCTTGCACACAATCTCTTGAATCTTTTCCAGTACTCATACAAGCTTTCTCCACTAAGTTGTCTGATGCCTGAAATGTCTTTTCTGATGGCAGTGGTCCTAGATGCAGGGAAGAATTTCTCCAAGAACACCCTCTTAAGGTCATCCCAGCTGAAAATAGACCTGGGAGCAAGGTAGTATAGCCAATCTTTTGCCACTCCAGAGAATGAGGAAAAGCCTTTAGAAAGATATGATCTTCTTGGACATTTGGGGGCTTCATGGTGGAACAAACAATATGGAACTCCTTAAGATGCTTATGAGGATCTTCACCTGCAAGACCATGAAACTTGGACAGCAAATGTATTAGTCCAATCTTGAGAACATATGGAACACCCTCATCAAGATATTGAATGCACAAGTTTTCATAAGTGAAATCAGGTGCAGCGATCTCCCTAAGAGTCCTCTCACAAGGTGGAGGTTGAGCTATGTTCTCAGTATAAAAATTAGTAGTGGAATGCTCAAAATCAGAATATTCAGAATCACCCTCAACAGAATGCTCACAATGCACAGAATGAACAAGATGCACACTATGCCTAACTAATCTATGAAAGGTTCTATCTATTTCAGGATTAAAGGGTTGTAAATCACCTGGATTGCCCCTAGTCATGCACTATGTGCAGCAAATAATGTGTTTCTCAACAAGCACCTAACAAGGGGGTAAAACTACAGCTATACTCAAACGATATCAAAATGAGCTGAAATTTTGTGAGAAACACCCTAAAATCATGAAAAGATAGCACAAAAATTTCAAACAAAAATTCAAAGTCTAACTATGAAAACTACCTAAGTAAAGTTTAGAAAAATAGGGCAATAATACTTTAAAAAACAAAAAAAAACTAGTAAACAGGAGATTTTGGCTAGTTAGAGACCTCAACCAAGCTTTGCTAGGTTGCCACGGTATGGGAAATTTTTTTCTACCCCAAATACATATATAATAATAGTCATTCTGATACCCAGAGTAAAAGTTATGGCCGTTTGAAGTTTTGCTAAACACAAGTTCTCAAATTTTTTTGAATCTCTCAAATCCAGCCACAACAAGTGTTCCTGGTATTTTTCACACAAAATATGAGTCAAAAGAACCTACCAAACAAAAATTCATCCAAAAATAACAACCCTAACTATCAAAACAAAAATCGTCAATTAAATTGTAAACAGTCGTCGCTAATGTAATGTTGTGTGAACAGTAACACAGAATCAATCTCTAATTCTGTCGCTAAGCACTATTCACAACAAAACATAAAACTGAAACAGGAGAAGCGCTGAACAAGGGGTACTACTAAATTGCAAAACAGGACATCAAATAAAACATAACAACGCACTCACACAACATACTAATACCACACTAACACAACACGAACACACTAAACAAAAGAAGTAAACGAAAAAAAACTAAACATAAAACACGAATCGCTAGCTATTATGAACCTTTGGACCACTGCTCCTCGTCAATGGTGCCAAATTTGATCGAGGTCATACCCGAATCAAATAAACATTAAAAATACAGTATCTAGGAAGTGATCCTAAGTTGTCTCCCAACGAGCAATGGTCAACCAAACGTTCATAACAGATAGTAATAAAATAGTAACGAATTGGGGGGAGGGATTGTTTGTTTTTGTAAATTAAATAGCGAGCAAATTTTAATTATAAAATACCAGAATTAAAGCACGTTGTTTCCCCTTGATTCACAAGCAAGTCTCTTATCCTAGGTTACGAGAATTTATCCTTTATCAGTTCAACCACTTAATCCAACCCTAAATTAAATTATTAAGCGAAATTTAACATAAGGCATTCATTATGTGATTAAGCAACACATACACCAATTAATCATGAACGTAAATTAAGTGTAGAGACAATTAATCAAGCACTAAGCATGCATGGATTAATAGCAATAAATACAAAATAATTGGTGAAGAGGAAAAATTGATAAGAATTTAATAGTAATAATAAAACCTCAAAGAGAGTTGTGCTTGATCCTCAAGAGAAAACAACGCTAGAGACTTAGTCTTCCATTAATCAGTAGAAAACGAAGAAAACTAGAATTATTCTTCCAAAACGAAAAAGAAACTAAAACGAATTGAGAGTAGCACTCTAAAACTAAAACGAAAAAGAGAGAGAGAGAGAGGAATGAGAGAGAGGAGAGAGAGAGCTTAAACTAGAACCTTGGTGCTGTTATATAATTTTTAGCCCCAAAGCTTTACAAATTTGTTTTAAATCCAAGCCCATAAATAAAATAAAATCTAGATAAGATAAGATAAGATCTAGATGAAATAATATCTAGATGATATCAAATCTAGATAAGATAAGATCTAGATGAAATAATATCTAGATAAGATCAAATCTAAATAATATCTAGATGAGATAAAATTTGGATAAGATAAGATTTGGTAGAATAAAATAGTCTGCTTTCTTCAAGTCCAAGCCCAATTTTGGATTCAAGCCCAATTACTTATGATTCTCCTGAAATTAAATTAAAAACACAAAATTAATCCAGTAGGCCAAAATGATAAAACTGCATAATTAATTTGACAATTAAGGCTAATCAGTAATTAAAATGGTGACAAAAAAGGTTAAGAAATATGAGAAAATGATGACACATCAATCGTCCAATAGAGTTTCACATAAGAGATTTTGCTTGTTTCTTCTATATTTTTCTGTGTTATGCTTTTGAGTAGTGATTGTCTTTTATAGACTTCAGTGAAGGATTGTTTACGGGATTAACATTGAGTCTTGATATAACCGTTGTCTTACATGTGGAAGCAAGATGGTAGCACGCTTTGATAGGAAAGCAAAGGAATAAAAGTATAGACAATAACATGTGCCCTTCTTTTGCGTTGAAAGTGACCTCTAGAGGAATATTATATAAATTCCTTATATTCTCTTCCATTATGCTCTTTCCTTGAATTCAAATGTTAACAATTCAAATAAATAAAAAACAAAAAATAGAATTTTGTAAGGAGAGAGATTGTGCACTTCCCTTTGTGTTTAACATTGCCTTTTCATGCTTGGTTGAACGTCACTTATAAGAATATAAAATGAATATGTAAGTGACTTATAACAAGTGGACACGAGTAAAAACAATCAATGTATAAACACTGGTTTTCAAAAGAAGTGGATGTGATTAATTTTACAGCGCATTGGATGCTGGATATATCTTATCACAACATTTTCCACTTTAAGCATGGACACAACGTACTAGAGATATAGATTGATATAATAACGATTAAGCCATTTTTACAAAGTTGGTCCCATCCACTTAACATTAACTCATTAGATTATCAACAATTTATACTTTTGGAAACATCAAAATCTAAGGTGTGGTAGGTTGCTCAATTTAGTGGATCGTCTAGACCTAACACCGTTTTGAAAGATAAAGTCACAAGGAACTGAGAAAAGGAAACTTAAGAAACAAACAAGGATTAACTCATTTTAAGAAATTTTGTCCTTCAAAGATTCCACCTTTTTCTTTTGCTCATTTTAGAGTATCAAAATATTTAGATCAATCAAGATGGGTTCAAAAATTAATTCCATTGTCTACCCAATATAGACTTCAAAATCTAAGACCAGAGTTTCGACCCACCACCACACAATTTTTTCCTAATCAATTTCCAATTTCTGATTATTATCATTTTCTACATGTTCAACCTAATGCAATTACTATTTTAACTTGAGAGCGTTATGGTGAGGAATTGTATGATTATATCCTTTAGCATTTGTTAGCCCATATTTTTGATGAGCTAAAAATATGCTCTAAATACGAATTTTGCCAGATTCTGTTCGAATCGAAGGGAAAGAAGAGTCTATTGAAAGGGATTCACAGGTTCAAGGAAATATTTACTAAGTATAAGGCTAAGACAAGAAAGAGGGTTTCGAATCATTGGGCGAATCGAGCTGGCGTATGGTCGAGTCGAAGTCGAGGCAGCAAGATTTCTGGACTTAGCGCAATTCCTGACAAAACTTCACAAAATCAGTTCGACTTCGAGCAATGTGGATAACCGTTCTAAGGAGCAGTTATGTGCATGCAAGGTGTACGTAGCAGGACACTTGGCATTAGGATAGTGTTCGACCGTTAGGGCAGTTTATTTTCGAATGTCTATATATAGCAGTTTTTTAGTCGGATTTGGGGGTCGCAAATCATTTATACAAATCCTCATATACTCAAAGTACCCAGCGCAGAGAGAAACGAGTACGCAAGGAGAATGTATGTTTGTGAACCATTTTAAGTTTCTGTAAACTTTACATTTTGAATGCAATGCATTTTTCATTTCACTTTAGAATTCCTGTCTTTTAAATGGTTCATTCGATCGAATGAACTCGTTGATCCTTTAAATTCTGCAATTTACCTTTCCCTTGTCAGTTTACTTCCAGCATTTCGATTCTTTCAATGAACTCGTTGTAATGATGAACATTCAAAGCTTTACATCTAAAGCGAACACACAATTGACATGCTCCTGAGATTCACTAGTCGATCTCGCAAGCAACTCGATTAGACTAGCGATTGTTTACCACATTTCAGCGTAAACAAATTGGCACGCCCAGTGGGACCGGTCAATTGGGTGTTTCTGCTTTAGATTATTATTAAAGTTTTATTCAGTGCTGTTGATTTATTGCACTCTTAATTGTTTTGATCTTGTATGCATTTAAGAAGTGGGAAATCTGTTCCACACTTAACAGAATTTAAAACTCGTACAAGGATGGCTAGACCACCCCCAAGTAATCGAAACAATGACCTTCCAAATATGGAGGGGCAACCAACGCAGGCATCTGTGAGTAATGCCAATATAAATTCTGGCATAGGAGCAATTCCTGACCAAACTGTTGGCACGATAAGTTCGACCGCTTCGACGGTTATGAATCAGACAGGGGTAACTTCTCCCATGACCAACATGACGTTGGCAAGTTCGACCACGTCAGCGTCTGCTTTTGCCCCATGGAATAACCCCAGTTTAGGGAACCCCAGTGGAAGTCCCTTTCGACCGCTTCAAAACCCTCTATATGGCATGCCTACATCGTTGATGGTAGGGCTGCAAAACTCTCAACCAAATGTAGACAATCTTAATATGTCCTCTCCATCAGGGTCTGTAGCGGGCAATCAAGGTAGGGTAATTCCTCAACATTTAACCAATACATCCGTTTTGTCACTCAGACAACAAATGGATGAAAGTAACCATGATATGGTTAACATGTTAACACAACAAATAGGAACCGTCATTAACCCCTTAATTCAAAATACAAATGACAGTTACCAAATGTTAACAAATCAAATAAGTCGAATTGCTGACTTTTTTGGGGCACCACCCATACAGCAACCACCAATTCGACAGATCCAAATACAGGCGCCTGTCCAAGAGATACAGATGCCTAACAATCCAGGGATGCAAATGGCTCAAGCACCACAACCATTGGCTCGCATAGAGCCACCAGCCCAACAGGTCGAACCAAACCCTGGTATAGTATTGGTAAATAGAAACCAAAATGCTGATGAAGTAATAGGGAATGTTCAACAAAACCGTTTCGATAGGCAGAATAACTTGGCCCAAATGATCGAAACAATTCTAGTACAGAATGGTTTGAACTTGGGCTTACACAGGCCCAATTTTGTGTCTCCATTGTCTGAATATGTGTTACAGACGGAATTACCAAGGGGTGTGAAAATCCCTAAGTTTACTAAGTTTGCAGGAGAGACAAATGAGTCCACTGTCGAACACATTGCTAGATATTTGGTCGAGGCAGGGGACTTGGCTAATAATGAAAATTTAAGAATGAAATATTTCCCTAATTCTTTAACTAAAAATGCTTTCACATGGTTTACAACTCTTCCTCCTCATTCCATACATAATTGGAACCAATTGGAGAGGATTTTCCATGAGCAATTCTATATGGGACAGTCTAAGATAAGCCTTAAAGAATTAGCCAGCGTTCGACGTAAGGCACCTGAATCAATTGATGATTATTTGAACAGATTCAGGCTCTTAAAGGCAAGGTGTTTCACCCAAGTCCCTGAACATGAATTAGTCGAAATGGCTGCTGGTGGCCTAGACTATTCGATTAGAAAGAAATTAGATACCCAGTATTTAAGAGATATGGCTCAATTGGCTGATAGAGTTCGACAACTCGAACGATTGAAGGCTGAAAAGGCTAGAAATTCTAAGTTCCACAAGAGGGAAAAGGTTGCATATGTCGAAACCAATGACAGTGACCAGGAGTTCGATATTATTTATGAAGATATCGAGGACAATGAGGTCGATTTAGCAGAATTAAAACCTGGACCTCCTTATGTTTGTAAACTCCTTAGACCTTCCAATGGAAAAAACCCTGTTGAACCTAAAAATGATAAATTTGCGTCTAAAACTTATACATTTGACATAACTAAATGTGATGAAATATTTGATTTGTTAGTCACAGATGGCCAAATTGTTGTTCCTAAGGGCTTGAAAGTACCCCCAATCGAACAACAGAAGAAAAGGGGTTATTGTAAATTTCATAATTTCCTTGGCCATAAAACCTCACGTTGTGTTCTTTTCAGGGATTTGGTTCAAAAGGCTCTCGACGAAGGGAGGCTCAAATTTGGTGAGAAACCAAAGGTTGTTCAGGCAAATGCTGAAATATCCAAAGCTGCTGAAACTCTCTATGCAGAACCCCAAGAAATAATGATGGTCGAAACAATGGAGTTGTCTCAGGTGCAAGTTCAGGGCATATCTGAAGAGGATTACAACGAACAAATGAAGGTTGTGTATCCTCAGGCTGAGGAGGATTTAATTGATTTCTTGAACAGATGCAAACTCGAAAACAAGAATGTGATGCTCTGCCCTCGCTGCAGTGCAGTATGTGATAGGGAGGCTACTGAGGGCCTCAAAAAATACCAAGTTGTTAACAAGGGGGCAATGCAGAACCAACGTTTCGATAAAGGCAAAAGAGTTATGGTGCAGTCGAACACTAATCAGAAGTCTGGTCGAAGGAATACTTTCGCTCCTCCTGGTTCAGTTTCGGTCGAAAAATGGATGCACCAGGGACTCATAAGGATCAACAAAGGGGCCATGGAAGTAGGTGGTTCGAGTGGAACGAAGCAAATTGGCCCACAGGAGGCTAATAGATACTCTTATAGGAATAATTACAAAGGAAAGAATCCTATGACGAGGACCCAATGGCGTAGGTTCCAGCGTCAGAAGAAATTGGCCCAACAGAATCTGCAAACGGGCCAGTATAAAGAAGTATCTAGGAGGCCAGTAAAAGAGAGACTCCTGCCTCCAGTGGATGAAGATAAGATGGAGGATGAGGATTTACTGGATTCTGAACCAGACTTTGATGTCATTTGTGTGGTATCTATCTTGCCATCTGAATATGATGTCCAGTCTGAAGTTACTGAGATCGAAAGTGAGTTCGATCATTTTGATATGGCTGACCCAAAGCCAGTATGTTACTATGTTATGAATAATGGCTGTGTGGAAGAACAATTAGCTTATTTCGAAAAGCCAGATTTTCAGATGAAAAGTCATCTCAAACCTCTTTTCATCAGAGCAAAAGTTGAGAATATTGGAATCAACAAAGTGCTCATAGATGGAGGAGCGGCTGTTAACTTAATGCCTCGATCTATGCTCCACAAGATCGGGAAACATGACACTGATCTATCTGCCCACAACATTGTGCTTTCGAATTATGAGGGTAAAACTGGCTATTCTTTGGGAGCCATTCAAGTAGATGTTGCTGTAGGCAGTATAGTTCGACCAACTTTATTCCTGGTGATACAGTCTAAGGCTAATTTTAACTTGCTATTAGGAAGGGAATGGATTCATGGAGTTGGGGCTGTGCCATCTACCCTCCACCAGAAACTCATTATCTGGAGGGAGGATGGGATTGTTGAAAATATAGAGGCAGATCAAAGCTTCTATAAGTCAGAGGTTGATAATGTTACTGCACGAACCTTTGACAAAAAGTTGGCTAACATAGCACCTTGTGGTGACAAGGAGGCTGTTGTCGAATCAAGTGACAATGTTATCCACTCTGTCAAACTCCATCCTACCTATGGGTTTATATGGGAGAGGGAGGAAATTGATGCTGTTCCCTCTGAAGATGGAGTCATTCCACCAACTGGGTGGAATATATATGAAGATTAATATGACTGAGGCCACTGCATGGGCCAGAATTACGGCTTATATGGCCGAAAATAGACTAAATACGACCTTTGAGGCTGAATCTCAACAAAATATGGCAGTTGAAGCCAAGATCGAAGAACATGAAAACAAAGAAACAAAGGATCGAAGACTTGATTGTATTTATGATGATGAGCCGCTGGGTTTTGAGAAAAATCCCATAAGTGAGGTGCCAAAGATGCAGGCTCAAGATCCTTTGGAGGAAATCGACATTGGAGATGGCTCGATAAAAAGGCCAACCTATATCAGTGCCAATATCACCTCAAGTCTAAAAGAAAAACTGGTGCTTCTTCTTAGAGAATTTAAAGACTGTTTTGCTTGGGATTACCACGAAATGCCTGGGTTAAGCAGAGAAATGGTCGAAATGAAATTACCGATTAAGGAGGGAAAAAGACCAGTAAAACAACTACCAAGAAGATTCGCACCAGAAATCATGTCCAAAATTAAGGAAGAGATCGAAAGGCTGCTGAGGTGTAAATTCATCAGATCTGCCAGATATGTCGAATGGTTAGCAAATATAGTCCCTGTCATTAAAAAGAATGGAACTCTTAGAGTATGCATAGATTTTAGGGATTTAAATAATGCTACACCTAAAGATGAATATGCTATGCCAGTAGCGGAAATGTTGGTAGATTCGGCAGCTGGCTTCGAATTTTTAAGCATGTTAGATGGTTATTCTGGTTATAACCAAATATTTATTGCTGAAAGTGATGTGTCGAAAACAGCATTTCGATGCCCTGGTGCTTTAGGCACTTATGAATGGGTGGTTATGCCCTTTGGGTTGAAAAATGCTGGGGCCACTTATCAAAGGGCCATGAATTCCATGTTTCATGATTTTATTGACACATTTATGCAAATTTATATTGATGATATAATCATCAAATCCTCCTCAGAAGATAGCCATTTGGATTATCTTAGGCAATCTTTCGAACGAATGAGGAAACATGGATTAAAAATGAATCCATTAAAGTGTGCTTTTTGTGTGCGTGCAGGAGATTTCCTTGGTTTTGTGGTGCATAAAAAAGGCATTGAGATAAATCAAAATAAGACAAAGGCTATTCTTGAGACGAAGCCTCCTTCGACCAAAAAACAGCTTCAGTCTTTGCTAGGAAAAATCAACTTCTTGAGGCGATTCATTTCGAATCTAAGTGGCAAAGCTCAAATTTTTTCGCCATTACTTCGACTTAAGAAAGATGAACCATTCAAATGGAATGAAGAGCATCAAAAGGCTTTCGATGAAATTAAAGAATATCTGATCAAGCCTCCTGTGTTAATGCCTCCTAGTCGAAACAAGACTATGAAGTTGTATATTGCTGCGTCTGACAAGACCATTGGTAGCATGTTGGCTCAGGAAGATGATGATGGCATAGAACATGCAATTTATTATCTTAGTCGTGTATTAAATGATGCAGAAACTAGATATACTGCCATAGAAAAACTTTGTCTTTGTCTGTATTTCTCTTGTGCAAAACTTAAGCAATATATAAAGCCTGTTGATGTTTATGTGTATTCTCATTATGATATTATTAAGCACATGTTGTCAAAACCTATTTTACACAGTAGAATTGGAAAATGGGCTTTAGCATTAACAGAATATTCTTTAACGTACAAGCCTTTGAAATCTGTTAAGGGTCAAATTGTGGCAGATTTTATTGTAGATCACTCAGTGATCGAGATGCCGCAAGACTATGTCGATACAGAGCCTTGGATTTTGTATTTCGATGGATCGAAACACAAACATGGAACTGGAATTGGAGTTTTAATAATATCCCCCAATAAAGTTCCAACTAAGTTCAAATATAAAATTAAAGGGCTTTGTTCTAATAATGAGGCTGAGTATGAAGCTCTAATTACAGGCCTTGAAATTTTAATTAGCCTGGGGGCAAGAAATGTTAACATAAGGGGTGATTCAGAATTAGTATTGAAGCAATTAACACAAGAATACAAATGTGTTAATGAACACTTAGCAAAATATTTTGTTATGGCGAGTTCTCTTCTGAATCATTTCGATTACATTAACATTGAGCATATACCGCGACAAGAAAACCAAGAAGCAAATGATTTAGCCCAAATAGCTTCAGGGTACAAAATGTCGAAGGAAAAATTAACTCAGTTGATCGAAATAAAAGATAAACTGGTGATACCAGAGCCATTAAGTACTAAATTGTCAATGCCAAAACTTGTGGGGGCAATTACACCACAAAGTAATGAAGATGATGATCTCCAGGGAAAAATTCAAATTTTGGCCATTGACAATATGTTAGATAATGATTGGAGAAAGTCCATTGTTGAATATTTGGAAAATCCAATAGGTAATGTGGCTCGAAAGATCAAATATAGGGCTTTAAATTACGTGATTGTGGGAAATGATTTGTTTAAAAAGACTGCAGAAGGAGTGTTGTTAAAATGTCTAAGTGAATCAGAAGCATACTTGGCAGTTTCCCATGTTCACAGTGGGGCTTGTGGATCACATCAAGCAGGCCATAAAATGAAATGGCTTTTATTTCGACAAGGTTTGTATTGGCCTTCGATGTTAAAAGACTGTATAGAATTTGCTAAAGGCTGTCAGGAATGCCAAAAGCATGCAGGGATACAGCATGTACCTGCTAGTGAGTTACACTCCATAATCAAACCTTGGCCTTTCAGAGGATGGGCTTTGGACTTAATTGGTGAAATCAAGCCTGCTTCTTCTAAGAACCAGCGTTATATCATAGTTGGTGTCGATTACTTTACAAAATGGATCGAAGCAGTCCCTTTGCCAAATGTTGATCAGGAAGCGGTAATTAGTTTCATTCAAAATTATATTATTTATAGGTTTGGTATTCCCGAAACAATTACCACTGATCAAGGTTCAGTTTTTACTGGACGAAAAATGAAAGAATTTGCCCAAAAAACTGGCTTTCGATTATTAACCTCAACACCATATTACGCGCAAGCAAATGGTCAGGTCGAAGCAGCCAATAAGATTGTAATTAACTTGATTAAAAAACACATTGCCCAAAAGCCAAGAAATTGGAATAAAACGTTAGATCAAGTTTTATGGGCATGTAGAAATTCTCCTAAGGAATCAACTAATACTACCCCATTTCGACTGACTTATGGGCACGATGTTGTACTTCCGGTCGAAATACATTTGCAATCAGCCAGGGTACAAAAACAAATGGACATTCCAATCGACCATTATTGGAAAATGATGTCAGATGAGTTAGTTGATTTAGATGAGGAGAGATTAAGAGCATTAGAAGTTTTGACTAAACAAAAAGAAAGAGTTGCTAAAGCTTATAATAAGAAAGTGAAGTCAAAAACTTTTAATGTTGGAGATTTAGTTTGGAAGGTTATCCTGCCCATAGATAGTAAGGATCGAGCCTTGGGCAAATGGTCCCCAAATTGGGAAGGACCGTTTAAAATAATTCAGATCTATTCGAATGGTGCTTATGAGTTAGAGGAGCTAACCCCTCAGAAACGTACTTTGAGCATAAATGGTAAGTATTTGAAAAAATATAAACCAACACTGCTCGAAGTTAAAATAAGCATAGAATAAGAGAAATACGGGAAACATAAAAATGGCGATAACAGTAAATTGCCACGAAAGGGCATGTGTCAATATTACATCGAAAAGTAGAATCGAAATACAGAATTCGAAATAAAGAAATCATAAGTTCTACTAAGTCATGACCAAATCCTCATACAGCTTTTTCAAGGTGGTCAGCTCCTTAGTTAAGACCTGGTCAGCACTCTTCATAACCCTTGCCTCATCTGCTACAGCTTGAGATGCGCTAAAGGCTTTCAGGCCTTCCCTCCCTTTTTCAGCAACCAGTTTCTGAATCGAGTTAGCGGCCTTCTCCTGGAGTTCTTTGCGTTTGGCCTGCTCTGTTACAATTTTCTGCCTTAGATCATCAACCTGAGACAGCAAATTCGTAATAGTTGCCTCCCAGGAGGAGATGTTATCATCACAGGCTTTGATCTCAGAAGATCCTTCTTTCGCCTCTTTGGTGAGACGTTCGACTTCATGTTGAGCAGTTCGGGCTTTCTCGAGCAGAAGGATATGTGCCTGTTTCTGGGCATCCAGTCTGGCGTCATTTTCGCGTTTTTTCTGCACAGTACTTGCAAATTGGTCAATGATGGCCTCGATTTGGATAACTTTGCCTAGAATCTCATCAGAGGTAAGGGGGTTGTGCAATTTCTTCAAAAAGTTCAGGTGCCCAAAGGCAGCAGAAGGGTTCTCTTCAATGGATTTAAGCACATCTTCCCGTGCGTATTCCATGGATAACTTCAAGAGCAGAGAATCTTGGCGTACTGAAGAGTTTATTTCGGCATCAGATGAGGACGAAGCACCAGGAATTTTTTCACTTGAGGTGTTGGCTTGACTTGTGTTCAGCAGGAGTCGAAGGGCTGCAGCAGGGTCTTCGTCTTGCATTTGAATGAATGTATCTTCTGCGATCCCTATGCTAGCGGAAAGCTTAGATGTTGAAGACGCCGGGTAAATGTCCGAACCCCCAGCTTCAGCCTCTTTTATGGCCTCTTCATCGGAAAAGTTTTCTTCGGATGAACTTTGCTGACTCGATCCATGAGGACTGCTGGATCCAATGCCTTGACCTTCACCCTGTTCCTCAACATTCACTGTATCCGTCTCAGGAGCGGGAGATGTTCGAGCATGTGAGGGTATTTCTTCTACAGAAACATTTTGTTGTACCTGATTCGAATTATCATGGAAAAAGGTTAACAAATAGTTTCGTATAAGCTATGATTTAAAACACATTAAGAGGATGATACCTCGACGGCAGGTTGTTCTTGTAGTGAGTCCGGTTGATCGACAGGGTTGCCCATCTCAGCAATAGAAGGAGTAGCCTCTACTTCAGTGCCGTCAATATCGGTCGAAGGTGGTTGGACGTCAACAGGTTGATTGTCACCTTGTTCTTTTGAAGGCTTGGTCTTTTTCTTTTTCTTCTTGATTGGCTCACCACCCTCAACAGCCACAGAAGGTTCAGGCTCGACCTGCTTCACTTTCTTTTTCTTCTTAGGCATTTGAGCCTGGGAATTGCCTGCCTCTGTTTGTTCAGTAGACTTGGTCGAAGTCGCAGGTAACTTTCTTTTTCTTATAAGAGGTCTTTCCTCTTCTTCCTGCATTACGAGGGTAAAGAATTGTCAGAATATAGACTTGAAAGAAAGCTATAATATTGACATTAGAAATAAAACTTGCATCTTTCTCTTCGTCTAATTCGACGACCGCATGCTTCGAGCGTTTTGAAGTCGTGGTAGTATCAATGCTATCATCTTTCTTTTGACTCTGAAAAGTAAAGAAATATGAGGCAAGACGTTAAGGGTAAAAGATAAGTTCAGAAGAGTTACCTTTTCTTCTTGTTTCCCTTCTTGGATCTTCACCCCAGTGGGTTTCTTGGGTCTCACATCAGCTCGAGACGTTTCAGCACTTTTCTTCGTCATGATTGTTTTGCCTGAAAGTAAGAATATTAGAAAAGGCAAAAATACATATCAATTTAGAAAGTCAAAAAGTAATTTAATACCTCGAGCTTGAAGGTTTGAGCGGATATTCTCGACCGTTGGTTGTGTAAAACCACTCTCAAGTCTGGAGATCATGATAGTAGTGTCTCCAACTGAACGGGTCGAATAATATTTCTCCCACCAGGTAACAAACCCCATGGTGCAGAAGTGGGAATGGTTGAACTCAAAAGGATGCAGGTTATAGTTTTCATCAAGAGAAATCTTCAAAAACTTCTTGAAAGTCTTTTCCGAGAGATTGGCCCCTCTTATGACGTCTCGAGGATCTTCGAACAAGCTTTTAGGACGGATTTGCGAGAGGCCAAATTGTCTTGAAACTAAATTAGGCTGGTATCCAACCAAGCCTAAATAGTTCGATTGAACACCTGTACGACAAGACAGGATCTGTGGATTCAAGTAAAATGACCATATTTCGTTCACTTCTTCTTCATTGTCCGGGTCGACAGCAGGAAAATAGTCAGTGAACCAAGCCGGGCCAACCTCTCGACTAATGAATGGAGCATGTTGGGGAAGAAACTTGTCAAAGCTCAGAAAAATCCTCATGTACTTTAGGAACAACTTTTGTGAGTTTTGATCTAAGGTCTTGGGTGTTAATCGAAGTGCTCTCTGGCCTTCGATCGAGCGATTTGCAACTTCTTCAGCATAATCTGGTGGGATTATTAATCCCATTTCTTGTTCGAAAGTGGCATTAAGCCACAACTGAAGAAGCCACATAGGTCCAGACACTAAGAAGGAAGACCCATCCTTCGATTTCTTCAGATCATCGCATGCCTCACCAAGCGATTCGTATAGTACTGCTAACAAGAGGCGTCCAAATCCAAAGTTCTGACCTTCATGAATTTGTAATGCCATTGGAATAAATCTTTTGGCTACTTGCAAGGATTTTGTGCAAAAGACATAGTGAGATAGCCACAGGGTTAAGAAGGCTACGTGCTCTTCATCAGAGACTTCCTCTTCGACCGGTCCTTTGTGTTCAGCTATATATTTGGAAAAGGTGTTCTCCTTATATACTAGCTTGATATTATCACTAGATTTAGTGGGGTCATAAGTTTCTCCGTTAGGCCTAAGGCCTGTGAGGGCGGCTACGTCTAAGAGAGTGGGGGTCATCATACCACATTTAAACTGAAAGGTGTTGGTGGAAGACTCGAAAAAGTGCATAGCTGCTATCAGCATTTCTGGTCGATATTCAGGACCAGATCGAGAAAATTGTATCAGATCAAAGATGCCATATGTCTTCCAGAAATCCTCATACGCTTGTTCGACTCGATCAAGCCAAGGTAGGTAATCCCTATGGGCTATTGACGGGGCGGACCGAAAGAGTTTGTGGGGTTTGCTTAAACAATTAAAGTTGTAAGGCTCACTATCAAAAATCCTAGGTTCGCAAGTTGGGTAGCAGGGAAATACCTTGTTCATTTTACTCGAAAGTGATGCTTGGTCTGGCAGGGGTCCACCGAAAGCGTAAACTGTTCTTTCTACTGCGAAAGGGATCATCACCTCCGATTCCCAGGTTTCTGTATGTTCGGCGTCACCATGTGGTTCTGGAACCACCTTCTCTCCATCAGTCCTGACTGTAAAATGGTGCCATTTCCCAGCAAACGGAACTGCTTGTCCTTGCGACATTATGAGATTTCTGAAAAGGGATGGTTTTCTCGCGAAGGGTTTGGTAGTTGTTGGAATCAGTGAGTAAGAGTTTGGATTCACGAAGAACAGTGGCGAAGTTCGGAAATGCGGTGAGGTTGGTGATAAAAGGAATGACGAGTATCTGGAAATAAGAAAGTTTCGCCGGAAATAATGGAAGCAAAGAAGAAGAAAAGGTTTCGGAAGCAAAGAAGAAGAAAAGGTTTCGGAAGCAAAGAAGAAGAAAGGTTTTGGAAGAAGCTGAAGGGGTTTTTCTGGAAGTTCTGGCGCTATTTATAAAGTTTCACTTTAAAAAGGAAAAAAAAAATCAATGGTCAAAAATCAATCACATCAGATTTCCCTTCCGACTCCCTAGCGTGACACGTGTCCCCACTCTGCCTAGAAAGGGGGAATTAATGATGGGTAGTGGGAGATCGAGGCGACGGTTACCAGTAAAAGTGCCATCATGTCGCCGTTTCAGGAAAACTGGTAGAAGAAGAGAAAAAACGTCAACTTCTCATCTTCCTTCGATCTCGAATCGAAGTAGACATTTTTTGGGGGCAATTTGTTAGCCCATATTTTTGATGAGCTAAAAATATGCTCTAAATACGAATTTTGCCAGATTCTGTTCGAATCGAAGGGAAAGAAGAGTCTATTGAAAGGGATTCACAGGTTCAAGGAAATATTTACTAAGTATAAGGCTAAGACAAGAAAGAGGGTTTCGAATCATTGGGCGAATCGAGCTGGCGTATGGTCGAGTCGAAGTCGAGGCAGCAAGATTTCTGGACTTAGCGCAATTCCTGACAAAACTTCACAAAATCAGTTCGACTTCGAGCAATGTGGATAACCATTCTAAGGAGCAGTTATGTGCATGCAAGGTGTACGTAGCAGGACACTTGGCATTAGGATAGTGTTCGACCGTTAGGGCAGTTTATTTTCGAATGTCTATATATAGCAGTTTTTTAGTCGGATTTGGGGGTCGCAAATCATTTATACAAATCCTCATATACTCAAAGTACCCAGCGCAGAGAGAAACGAGTACGCAAGGAGAATGTATGTTTGTGAACCATTTTAAGTTTCTGTAAACTTTACATTTTGAATGCAATGCATTTTTCATTTCACTTTAGAATTCCTGTCTTTTAAATGGTTCATTCGATCGAATGAACTCGTTGATCCTTTAAATTCTGCAATTTACCTTTCCCTTGTCAGTTTACTTCCAGCATTTCGATTCTTTCAATGAACTCGTTGCAATGATGAACATTCAAAGCTTTACATCTAAAGCGAACACACAATTGACATGCTCCTGAGATTCACTAGTCGATCTCGCAAGCAACTCGATTAGACTAGCGATTGTTTACCACATTTCAGCGTAAACAGCATTATTTTGCATTCGAAAATTATCACGCATTCTAATTTCTAATTTTTTTTTCTTTTTGATCAGCTATGAAAAAATCCATTTTGAATAGAAGTGAAGATTAGGTCAATGATCAAGAATAAGATGATCAGAGAACCAAGACTAGAATTTCAAGAAAAAGAAAGGCATCTTCAAAAACCAAGTCAAAAAAGGTATTTACCATATAATTCCTTTATAAAACTCAACTATCTTAGCATAACCTTTTCTTTCATGGGTTGTTTCAACCAAATGGGGTCGAAAGTAGAAAAGTAAGTCAACTTTCGAGCATTATTTCTCTAATTTTTTTATTTCAATAATTAACTTATCACACCTTGGAAGGTCATTGATATTCCATCACCAAAAAAGGATTCGAAAGGAAAAGATAAAACAATGAAAGATAGACCCCCGAAACATGTCCTAGTAGTTAAATAAAATTAATGGCGTCTGTAATTGCTTCTGGAAAGGTTGAAGTAAGAATACAAAACTTTCTTCTAGTGTCAATTTCATGCAATACAAATTCTAACCCAAACAATTTTAGGTCGCTAAGCAAATGAATCCACGAAATGAAGATAGTACATCTTCTAATAGTGACAGTGGTTTGGATCGAATTCTTGAGCAGAGCACTTCAAAACCCAAAAAGAAACCAAAGGTAATTTGATTGAAAATCTCTCTTCATTTTGTTCTTTTAAATATAATCACTTTCAAATATGAGAATTCAAAACATGATCAAGTCGTTCCATTTAGAGTATATCATACCAGATCTAGAAGCATTTTGGTTAAGGGTTTTGTAACATTTGAACCATTAGATGCATCAAGTTGAGTCTCATGAGATAAACATTGGTTATCACACTTGCAGGATTTAGATGGTGAAGACCTATCCTTCGACTTTGAAGAAAGTTAATCTAGATTCCAAAAGTTTTGTAAGTATCAAATTCTTCATTTATCTCTGTTGCATTAAACACATTCCAAATCTAACATTATATTTTTAGGATGATGAAACTAAGAATCATACTCCTTAAGTGAACTTAACCTTAGAAAAGATTGATCAAATCGAACCAAGTAAAAAGAGAGAAAAATTCCTGAAGTTTCTCCAATTGATGAGATCATATCATTTTGCTAACTGACTAACTTGTGACCCTATACATTTCAATTTTCGGCTAGGGCCAAATGCTTTGAAAGTTATTCCATTTTTTACCACTAGAACCACTTTGAAAGAAAAATCTACCCAAAGTCAGAGTGAATCTTCACTTGAAAAAGTTAAAGAAATTATAGATTTTTTTGAAGAGGATATGAGGCTCCCAGGAGAAAAAGTTTACAACAAAGATCAAGTGGTCAACCAACCTACTGCTCCAATTGAGAAAACCATTGTTGGACAGCTTGAAGCCATGCAAGTTGATCCCTCTCCTCCTAAAGTTAATGCACTAGAAATCGAACAATAAAATGTGGTTTCTGACCATGTTCAACCAGTTGAACAAAATGTCATTGTACCTTTGACAAAGAAAAAAATCCTCCATTTTTTAAGTTGAGGGAGAAAAAGAAATTTCCCAACATAGAAACTTAGTAGATAGTTTTGAAGAAAGTGATATTTCGAATCAGATGATGAGGATTACCCAATAAGTTTGTGGTCGATTTCGCACAACCTTCCTCTGAGATGATCGAGATCTCAAGTCTATTTTTTTCCCTCGATGTTCGAAAACAAATCAGAGAAATTTTTGCTGAATTTGATAAATATGAAGACATAATACCTGAACCTGACAAAGAAACCTTAGATGCTTTTAACTCGATCTTCACCAATGGACACACATCTTACAAAAAGTTTCTAGTGATTGAGTAGGTCTTACAACTGTGGAGGCAAACACTAAGAGCGAAAGAGGAAAGCTCGAACATAATCATATTGCAAGACATGATTTAAATTGAGTATGTGCTTTACAAATCATTGATTTGAGATGTAGTATGTGTACATTCTAGACCAACCATTTTTTTTAGTTCAAGTGCACTGTGCGAGTAAAATAACAAAAAGATATTCAATTATAAGTGAACCAAACTGGTTTATAAAAAATAGTTTCATTCAAAACAAACCTATTTAAAAAAAAAATCTAATTCATTTTTCTTAACCGGTTCAATTCAATATGATCTCAATACAGTTCAATTTAATTTGAATCATTTTTTTTTCACATCCCTACTAATGGGTTGTTGAGGGACCTTGCTTGCATCGAGACGTGCTTACCCACTTGTGTTGTTCAACTCTGTTTCATGTACCACCAATTGCTACATTTTCAAAAGCGAGTTATGCAACTATTATCATGTACCATTATAATCTAGCAATATATCATTTGAAAAGTTAATTAAATTACATCCCATAAATTAGAATTATTTGTATTATTTAAATTAAGTCATTAACGGATGCTCTTTGTTTGCATTGATTATAATTATTTAATTAAATTTCACTACATCTAATTAGAATTTATTATATCAAATGTTTGCTTAGAAATAAAATTAATTGGTACTATAAATTATATGAAACGAATAATTCTAATTAAATGAAATTACATTTAATTGCTAAGTATAAAAAGCGCAAAAGGATTAAAAATAAATAAACATTATAATACTATTTTACTATTATTTCTTACGTGCGACTTTAATACGTACACGATCCAAAATTTAATATTATTTTAATAAACATTATAATACTATTTTAATAATTTAATATCAATTACTATTAATTTAGTTATTATTTAATAATAATTATACATGTGTAGTACTTGTGAGTAATAATTACAACTTTGAATCATATATGTCACGATCCAAAATCCTTTTGTGACTGGCACACAAATTATATTTTAATTTGGCAAGTCTTAACTAAGATTAAATTCAATTAAAAAAATATAAATTTAAAATCTATATTTCAAAAAACAATCTATTAAAAATTCACCCAAATCTCCCCTAACATATGGACATCCCAAAATAATACATAGACATGTGTAATCATCACAATACAATTCAACAACAAAGAACCTCTCCAAAGCCAAACATAACAACACATATCTACTACCCATCTCATAAGCAATATAACAAAGCCACTACTAAGGATCATAAGTACAACCTCAAAATAACAATACACAATGACTTCCAAAGACACATGAGTCCTCCTAAGCAAAAAGGGTCTCACTAAAAAGAAAAGTAAGAGACTACTTTGATCTAGCTGAGGTACTCGATTCTATGCGAGTCTTGAGATCTGAAATAGATTTAAGATAGACAATGTGAGTCATCATTGAGTAAATAACTAAGAATGTAACAAGCGGAAGATGATAATATTTCAAATAAAACAATCTTAAGTTCATGACACAAGTTATATCAATTTGAAATATGATGATTTAAAGGGGTACTACTTAAACAAAACTATGATAGGCTCCTCACCTAAAAATATTCTCACAAATAGGCTCATTGCCTTTAAATATATCAATGTCAAGCTCCCCCCTTGTAAACAAATAGTAGTGTCAAGCTCCCTTTATAAATGATAAGCTTCCCGACTAAAAATCATCTACAATGGTTTGACAAAGTATTTCCTCCAAAACGATTCAAAATTCAAAATTACAACCTGTATTTAGAGTTGTCAAAATAGACCTAAACCCACAAGTCAATCTCGTCTACCACTAGTTTAGGCCGAGCCAAATCCAAAAAAGTGAAAAAAAAAAATTATAATTAACAGTAAAACTTAATCTGATCCATTATGACTTGATCCACTGGGCTAATGATGAGATCTTGAAGATCAAACAACCATTATTTGAGGAAATCACCATGTTCTTGACCTCCAGAAGTTTCAAAGAGTTGCCAAAAAGTCTTATACTTGTGTTTGGGTTAAGGTAGAATTTATGGACAACTCTGACTAGGTTACTTGATGGATTGGTCGGGATAGTTAGCCCATATTTTTTCTATATTTGTTAAGCTCCATACATATTTTATATTAAGAACTTGTGTATGCATTTAAGAATATCATGGTTCTCTATATGATGTTTCACAATACTTGTTTGTGTGTTTTAACAACGTATATAAAAATCTCTTTTATTTTCTATTCACGTTTCTAAATTTTATACTTATTAGCTAAGATATAAACTGGAAAAAGTTACTCGCATTTTTGTAATAATAAATAAGTAAATAAATTAGTAGAGTTATGTCTAATGTGTTACACTATATATGGCACCTTATTATCTGCCTTCGCTTCGGTAATAAGCGGGTAAAAAAAATTGTTCTTTAATCAGTGGCAGATTTTATTCGGAGTGATTAGATAATCATGCCAATACATATACTAAATATATTTTATATCATGTATTTCCTAATTAAATGATCATATCATAAGTCCAAAACACATGTTTAAACAACATATTGAAGGTTAATCGATTGGGTGAATGGATAGATCAATAGTAACCATAAGTCCAATATATAAGTTCAAGACAAAATCTTCGAGGGATGATGATTCAAAACCTTTCATTGAAAAGAATAATAATTAGAACTAATTGAAGTATTAATATATTGTTTCTTTGTGAGTGTTTTTCCTTTCTGGTTGTATGTATCCGATAATTATATGACCCGTTGTAGTTAGATTTAGACTAAGTGCGTGAATTATACGTCATACAAAGTCCACCAGATCGATGTACCTCTTTTTTTAAATGCGTTAAAAAAGGTTGTTACCACTTACCAACCATATAATTTTAATATTCTTTCATTTTTTTTACAAAAACTTTAAAATGATTTCTACGAAAAGTGCATTGAATTTTTTTTAAAACAACACCAACTTTGTAGTCTATTAAAAATCAGTTCAAAGTAATAGAGGAATTATAATTTTTCTGAGTCACTGTGAAGTCGGCACGACTCCGTGATGCAAAAGTAGAAGTTTGGCATAATTTTTAAAATTTATTTAATCGAAATTAATCTCAATATTCAACCAACTCACTTTGTTTTTTAAAGAACTAACTCACTTTGTTTATTCTATCGAAAATGTAGCAATTTTTTTAAAGAACTAACTCACTTTGTTTGTTCTATCGAAAAAGTAGCAAAATTATTAGAAGGGCAGATACATATTTTGGTCATTAAAAGTGTGAGTAAATTAGTCCTTAAAAAATAAAAAATTCAAATTTAATTTTAAATATAATGAAGTATAATAATTAATTCCGTTATTAAATTTTGAATATTATTTTATTATTAAATTATAATATTTAATAATTAATTTGATAACAAATTATATTTTTTAAGAAGTAATTTGATATTAAATTATAGAATTTGAAAATCAATTTATTAATTAATGATCTGTCATACTAATCTTTCACATCTTTTGTACATTCAAAATTAAATTTAAATTTATTATTAGGAACCAATTTATTACTATATCAAACTTTCAAGAACTAAAAATAAATATTTATTCTTATATCAATTTAACTAATACTTAAACACTGAACCGTGCTTTGCATGCACGGTTAAAAAGTAACTCAATAATAAAAAAAATTGTAAAAGAAAATGCAAGATGTAGAGATTGACATAAAATAATGACATATAAAAGATTAACTTTTGGACAGTTTTAAAATAGATATTGATAGAGTATTGAATTTGTGTGTTATTTATATAATTGCCTTAAATATAAGAATAGAGAGTTTAATTACTTATAGTAATTATAAAAATAAAATCGATAAGTATTTTTTCCCTGATCCAAAATCTTGTTTAACTATAATAGTGGCATTTAAGTTGAATACTTATTATATATATATATATATATATATATATATTTCTTCTGCTGTGTTTGTTTTGCACAAGCCCCTTGTTTTCTAACTCTTATCTTTTCCAAGCATCAATATTCAACCCCAGTTTTACCGGTCAAAATCACCCAAAAAGCGATTAGATATTTCATGTATTCTTTTCATCATTTAACCCTTTTCTTTTTCATTTTTTAAATATTTTATGCAAGACAAGTTTGGTAATATCATTCAAGTACATTAATGTGCTAAACAAAAATACAATATGTGATTGAAAAGTTTGCTAAAATTTAGCATATACTTTTATTTATAAAATGAGAAAAAGGATTATGTGCTGAAAGTGTTAAAAACTTTACACACTCATGAAAACCTATTATATATGATATAATAAATTGGTTAAGTTTTAAAATAATTATCTTAAAATAATTTAATGGTGATTTATAATTAAATAAAAATATAAAAATTAAAATGCATATCCATTAAAAACTTATAAAAATTTATATAAAAAATAAAATGATAATAATAATTACAATTTCATAATTAATAAATTAATCACTGCTAAGCATAAGATACTAAATTATGAGTCGAGGAATAATTATTTCATTGTATTTTTTGTCAATTCCATGTCGTGCACATTTCATTTAATTTCACAAAATAAACATATGTTAGTGTCATTTGAGCTACAATTCTTTGAGACTAAACTATCATTTTATTTGTTGATAAAAGAATGCAAAACCCTTAGATACGAATAGAACGTGGGAGAGAACTACCTATCAAATCAGACCATAACTGAAAATTATACTCGGTATAAAGAGAAATTATTCTAGTCTGCAATCATCACGTCAACTGTAGTTCTGGCCAATAAATAGTTGAGACGTGAACAGATCACTAAACACAGAGTATCATGGCTTACCAGAGTAAGCAGCAGTTTTAAAATCAACACTTAATCAGTGTAACAAATCATCTATCTTTTAGGGATTCATATCAAATTTGGAAACAATATATCTTTTTCTTTTCGAATATTTTTTACTTTAATTTGTAGAACCTCAAACAATCGTTTTGAATTTTAATTGATGACCGCAATAAACTTCCTTCTAATTACGGAGTAGGGGAAACACCGATCGAGCCACCGCACCATACTTATGATTTCCTTACCTTTTCTCCTCCTTCTGTCTTTTTCTTTTCATTTTCAACTGTTAGGTTTGTGTTTCTATTTGTTCTATAGGAGAATAGTTTTCTAGGGATGGTGGTTTTCTTTTCATCTTTGGAATTTCTCATCTACTATAAAGAATGTCTAAAATATTCAAGCCCTAATAAAAGGAATGACCCTAAAAAAAAATTATCATTTTATTCCCCAAAAGTGTGTAGCATTATTAAACTAACAAAATTCTAAATAAGTCCTTGAAAATTGTAATTTGTTAATTACATTAGTTTAAAACTAGTGTATATTTCCGTGCAAACTATTCATAGGGAATTAATATTTTTTTATTATTTAAAAAAATTAAAACTAAAAAAATAAATACTTTTTTTATAAATATTAATTATTTGTGGAGATATAAATTTTTCTGTAATAATAAATTGATCACTCCCGATTGCAACGAGATTTGTCCATTTTTTTAAGTTATATGTTTATAAATATTATTGTATTATATATTTCAGACTTTTTTGGAATAAATTTCAATCTTTGCTATATTTGAAAAAATTAGCTAAAAGGTCTAAAATAATAGAAAAATAATAAAATTATAATTTATTTAAAAAAATAATTGAAAAATTGAATAAAATATATTAAAAATAAAAATATAAAAAACTTAGTATCTTAGAAGACACTAACTTCAAGTCGTGTGTGAAGTAGTGTTTAAAAAAATACCAAAAATCACTAAAAACAAGTTTCTTTAGTCAAACAAACTTTTCAACTTTTAATAAAAAAGTTAAAAGTTAACTCAAATAACTTGTTAAATATAACATTTATATCTCATTATGATAAACATTATGAGACTTTTTTTTAATAAATTTCATAGTTTATATTTTATTATATAGTCATTATAAAGATTATTTATTTATAAGAATTACTATGTGTTACTAAGTTTCTCATTTTTTTTAAGAACTAAGTTTTTAATGTTGCTAACTACTACATGCTAGGTGTAAAAAAAATGTTGACCAAAAAAGCTACTCAATACTACTTTTCACATGTTGTTAGTTTTTTCATGCTCTATGCAAATTTATGAAGATATTTTTTTATGTTTAACTGTACTTTTTATCCCAACAAATTAAGTTGACATATTTTATTTTTAATTTTTAAGAAAATTGTAAATTTTACTTTAAGGCATGTATCCATCAATAAGTACAAAATTTTGTGGTAAAATTTGTCAAAAATAAAAATTAGGGTAAAATTCACCAAAAATAAAAAGTTGGGTGTAAAATTTATAAAAATAAAAATAAAAGATGAGAGTAAAAGTGCAATTATGTTATAAGTAAAATGACAAAAATAAAATTTGCAAGTTTATTAAAAGTTAAAAATAAAATAGGTCAAATATTCAAAATAATTTGTTGGGGTAAAACTCGTTAAAAATTAAAAAGATGAAAATAAAAAGAACAATTAAACTTTGTTTTTAATAGTAATAACTACAATATTATTCCATACTTTGTAGTTATTTTATAATTATTATAATGATGGATATTTATTATTCTTTAAGGTCTGAGTTTATAAGAATAAAAAACATAATAATGTAAAACATATGAAAGGACTTTATTATTATTATTATTATTATTATTATTATTATTATTATTATTATTATTATTATTATCAATATAAATTGTGATATTTCTGAAAATATTTATATAAGGTTTTGAAAATCAAATATTAATGTGATATTTTTTTATCATTTTTTTAAATATTTACCAAATTAAATTAAATGATCTTTTATCATACTAAAATTTTTAACTCAGGAAATTTATATTATCATCCTCTCCCATGAGAATGTTTTAGTGGAAAAATAAATTAAAAATCGATTCCTAAGAATGTTAGATTATTGAAAATGAATTTTAAAATATACATATCAAATGTAGGAGTTTAAGATTTCCAACCAAGATTGTTTTAGAAACTTGAAAGAACCCCGTATCAAACACCACTTAAGTAAAACAAAAGAAAAATAAGAAGCTACTATAATAATAATAAAATATATCAAAATACTTGCTCTCATAGCATTTAGCCAAAGTTTATATTTTTTCAAAGGAATGCTAACTAATTTAGAATTTGATTAGGAAATAAGTCTAACTAATAATTATTTTTATCAAAAAATAAACCTCAACTTTAGCACATTTGTACTAAATCTCTTGATTATATGATATTAATATTAACTAATAACTATAGACATAGTATTGAATTTAAAAACAATTTGATTATTCAATTTAATATCATCGAATACTAATTGATATATATATATATATATATATATATATATATATATATATATATATATATATATATATATATATATATATATATTAATTTGAATAGGTAATAAGTTATTTAGAAAAATTCACGTTTCATATAGTATCATGTAAAATCTTATAGTATTTATTTTAAAATATGTAGCTTTAAACATGGGTTATTTTAAATTTAATTATAAATTTTTTTATAAATATGTTATAATATACTTTCAATATTATCCTATTTTATTTTATTTTTTCATTTTTTTAACACCAATCACAATAAATCTAACCACAAATTCTGTGCTATTTGATGGCACTATTTTTCTAATTCATAATTAATTTGGTACCACCACAATTATAGGAATGTAATTAAATGACATTGAAATCGTGATTGAGTGAATTATTGGTACTATTTGACCACACTCTTTTTTTTTTAAATATCCCAAAATTTAAATGCTACATTAAACATTACTCTTTTAATTCATTTAAAATGTGAATTATAAGGGATGCTTTTGTTTAACACTCTTTTAATTTAATTTTCCAAAATTATTTTAAATTCATGATTTTATGCTACATTACATATTAGTCTATTAATTCATTTAAAATTAAGAATATAGCATTAAAATTTTGGGGTACAAAAATTTAAGCCAATATATGTTACTTTAAATAAAGGACAGATGATTCTTTTAAACTCATGATTTAAATGTTATATTACATGTTACTGGTTTAATTCATTTAAAATTACAAATATAACATTATTTTTGGGGGGCAAAAATTAATATCCTATCATATATTAACAATTATTTTTATAACTTGATGAAGAAATAATTTTAGAGCATTTTATAGTTTAATTCTGCTTTTAAAAAAAGGTAAATATCTATCTTGATCTTAAAAGTATTAAGCGCTCATAATTTGGTCCCTCAGAAATAAGAAATTTAAATTTAATGATTGGATGTGAAAAAAGTATAACAAATTAGTCTAGTCATTAAATCTTCTGTGTTAACATTAGTGTTTCTACCTATGTGGTATGCGACCTCCCTACGTGATAACTCATGTGTATAAATAGGATGTCATGCCGTTGATAATTGGACTAGACTAATGTGTTAGTATGTTTTATCATGAACTAAATTATCAGTGTTGAACGTGTTATTTTTTATTACAACACCCTCCCTCCATTAAAAAAAAAGTTGTAACAAATTAGTTTTTCAACATTACAACTTACTTTCATTTTAGTTATACAATTTTAGACATATGCACTTGGAGGTTGGAATAAAATTTAAAGTTGTTAGAATGTTTATTGATGTTATAAGAGACTACACCTATATCATGGATGAGATATTAAGTGGAAGAAAAATGATCACATTAGAGGTACAACAATTTGCAAACAAAAGGGTTTTCGTGAGAAATTTTTGAGGTGTTCAAATTAAATTGAATCAAACCATTCACAAATCGCCAAATCAATTCCAAAAACTCAATTAAATCAAAAATCACAAAAATAAAAAATTTAAAAAAATCATGGTTTGGTTTGATTTCGGCTATTGTTATAAAAATCAAACCAAATCATATATTGTAATTATATTGATTTTATTAATGTATGTCTTGCATTATGTAGCTAATATTGTTTTAAATTGTTAATGATTAAAGTATATGATTTATAGTAATCTTCATTAAGTTTTTAATATTTGATTTTTTGTTAAGGTAATTAATAATAAGTATTAGAAAATTTCTGACATTTCTTTATCTTATAATCAAGGTGCATATTATACTTCCATTTGTTAAAAAAGAATGTAACAATATTCTTAATAAATAATGTTAAATATCAAGTGATGCACAATTTATTATTATGTTACCGAAAAAGCTGAAAATATTATTTTTTTAATAGTGTCAAATTGAAGTAAAAACTAATAATTTCCAACACAAATATGTTAAACAAATTTTAATGAAAAATATTTTTTTAAAAAATAATATAACATAATAATTACAAAAGTTTAGTCAATAGATTCTACATTATGATAATAGATTAAAGATAATAACATATTTAAATCGAACCGTATCTTTATGTTATGTTTGATTTGAATATTTTGTTTTATCTAAAATCAAACCACACTATGAATACCCTTAGTAGAATTATCGTGAAGGGACCAAACATACAAAAGATTTCAAATTAAAATCTTTATGGAGGAACATAGTTGTGGTAAGGTGTTCAAAAACAAGTAAGCTATTATGAAATGTGTTGCATAAAAGTTGACTGATAAGTTAAGAGTTCATCCAAGTTTAACTCATGTTGAGACATATGAACATAGAAGAGAAGACTATGGTCTACAAAAAATGAAAGGAAGATGTTTCGGGCTTCGAAATAGGCTAGTGATAAATCACTTTCTGAGTAGTATTTTGTATGATTTTTTATATTATTTTGCATGTTTTTTCTTGGCAGAACTTACGTTTGGATAATAGTTTTGTATAGCAGAAGCACATCCGCTCAATTGAGTGAAAGAGTTGAAAACAATACAAATTTATGAAGATTTAAGACTCTAGACTTGATCGTGGTTGTGGTACTTTGACCATGACCATAGTAATCACCACGACCATAGTCAGATGATAATAGTCCTCCCAGAACAACATCAAGGATCTGATAATGAGTAAGGTAAACTTACCACGATCGTCGTCAATTCATGAGGGTCGTGGTCAATCAAGAGGTCCATATTCAATCTATAATGGCCCAAGGCTTCAACGTCACTTCCGACCATGGTTGTGGTGGATTCACCACGACCATAATGAGCCTTTTCGTGCAATTATATTTAGGAGGATATATATAGGTCTTTGTTTTTGTAAGAAAATGATTTTGGAGTTTTGTTTTTATCGTTTTACGAATTTGAGAGAAACTTGAGGGTTTTTGAGAGTTGAAGAGTGTGGACAACATTTTTAGAACGGATCGTGATCAACGTTCCTCTTATTAGTGTGTTTATGTTTAGTTTTTTTAGGATTGCTAGTTTTATTCTGATCATGAGTGGCTAGTTCTCCTAGTCCGGTAGGTATGATGTAACTGTCTAAGTATACTTGTCTCCTTGCTCTTAATGAAATTTCTCATTGGTTTATGCTAATTAATTAGCTTTCTTATTTTAATGTTTATTTGGAACCAACCATTTTAATGCTCAATCGATTGCATAATAGTGATCATCTGCATGTAATTGGTAAATCTAAGTAGAAAATGTTTTGCACCAAATTACATGATCAAACTGTTAAGGTAACTTCCGATAGATTGGTTAGTCTATAATTAATAATCACTTCTACAAAAAAATCATTTAACGACGGTTCTAAAATGTAACTTTCAAAGACATTTTTTCTCATAATCGTCTTTGAAAACTTAACTTTTTTTTAATATTCGTTTTATTTTGACAACAAATCTAACTTGTAACTTCAAGCAAAACCAAACCCAGACAATTTGAAACAAATAGATTTAATTATCAATGAAAACAATAAATTCAAAAATACTAATAAATAACAATAAAATGATCCCACATTATCAAATTAACTACATTAAACAAGCAAATTTAACATATGTCATGTTTAGAATGTAAATCCAACCTAAAACTATTCTATAATATAAGTTTAACTATCCTAGACATTCTCAAATATTCTTAAGTGCTTCATTTCTAACTTTCAAAAAATATTTTGCTCATTCTATCTGAATTATTTTCATTATCTCTTATTCCAATTATGTTTGATCATTAAATCACTACAACATATAATAAACACACATTAAATTTAATCATATTAAATAATCAAAATTCTAATAAATGAAACATGTTAAAGTAAAGTAGCATATATTTTTTAAAAACAACAAAATACTTATTAAATAATTAGAAGTGTAATGGATTATTCTTGAAAGAGTATATAAAGTTGTATACCATGTCCTATTGATTCTTCAAAGTCTCCTTGACTATGTTCTGCATCCAATCCATTACATAATAGTCACACTCAGAACCTCTGATTTGAAAATGACTCTAAATTAAATATGAAATTTAGTTATATTCCGTAATTACAAACTTACAAAACGCCATTAATCAGATTACAATATTGTTGGTTAAATTACATACTTTTAATTCAATCCAATCAACATCAAATTTACTCTTGAGGGACTTGCCATGGAATTCCTTCAAAGTGCTAGATAAAAGAAGGAAACATACACGTATATTGTAAGATCAAAAGATTAATGTATAATACTAAACATAGAGTAAACATGTTACAAATTGAGACAAAACTTGTTAATTGCACTTTTGATGTCCTTGTCGACCTTTCTATACAAGGAACGAAATCATACAACAACATTGTTCCTAAGATAGATAACAAAGTGCTGTTAATGTTGACTACTTTGGAAAATAATTAGTTATAATGGAAAGACAAGCTAAATGCATTTGTAAAATTTTACTTACTTATTCAAGTAAGCTCCTAGGTAGATCTCTCTTTGTGATTGCTTCAACAATCTTGTAATGTAATCTTGACACTCATGATGTTTATCCTTTGCATTATGTATGGATTGAGGCTCAAGGAAATCATACACAGAACTATGGTCAGATTCTATAGTCAAGTCATTCATTGTCCTATTTTTGTTTACAAAAACGTAAATTGTTAATCATATTATAACTATACAAGTTAATGAAACTATAATACTTAATTATACTTATGTTGTCCAAAATTGTAAAACAATAATGCTCAGGCATTGATTGCCTGAGATTATTTGTTGTGCATCACTACAATCTATGAAGAAGGGGAAATCATCATTGTCTACCCAAACAAAGTTGTATCTCATGCCTCCAGTAAGGTTGTTGGTAAAGGTCAAAGGAAATGTACTAATCTAATATTTAACCAAATTTAGAAAAAGAGACTTAACCTTTATATATGAATAAGATATAAAAAACAATGGAATCATCAGGTAAAGATTAAGTGAATTAATCAATGGAATTAATTTATGAATATAATTTATTATTTTAAAAAATCTAACTGAATTTTCAATCATTTGACAAGTCTTTGAGATCATTTTGTTTTATTACACATTATCCTTTAATGCCAACGATAAGGACAATACTTCATTGTTCCACGGAAGACTTAGCATACACACACACATAATGGGGACAAATATTGGGAGCAAATGAATAGTTTAACTTGGTCATTAATAAAATTAATAGAAGAATTGTTATTATTTATCAATCACAAGTAAATCAGTTTCGATATGCAACAAGAATTGAATTCTAATTATGAAATTAAACTTCAAAAGATACTATTCAAGTCTTCAACTCAATTCTATGTCATTAAGACAAATACATGGATTGTCTTTTATGAATTGAATCAGTGATGTCTTATAGAGAGATACAACAAGAAAAATATAGAAAAACTTGCAAACAATGTTTGGTGTTATATCTTAGCATTAAATCAAATGGGTACTAAACATCAACAATAAAGAGCAATATACTAGCAAAAAATAACACAACTTCTTCCCGGAACCAAAGGACAAGTATCACTTTGGTCAAAGTTCCTCATTCTTGATTCTTAGTTAATAAAACATCTATCTCAATCACAAGCTTTAAAAAATAACAATAAGCAAAGTTAATTTTTTTTGAAGGAGTATATATAAACAAAAACACTTTTTTATATATATAATCACAAATGAATAAATATAGTATACAAATGACTCAACTTTTTCCCCTAAAAAATAAACAAACCTCATAGGATGATGCAAGAACAATGCAAAAAAAAAAAAGAGAAAGAGAGAAGACAAAGACTATTTACCTCAATCTTTGACTCTAACCAAAAAGAAAAAAAATGAAAGAAATGAAAAAACTAATGGTCGTAATTCTGTTTATCTAATAAACTAGTGTTATTGTACTTGACACTGAAATCTTTTTGGGATCTCTCCAGTTTTGCAAGCCAGGTCTATGCTCTCACAAAATACAAGTGGACGGGGTAGCTTCACCTTACTAGCCTACACAAAATACAAATGTACCTGATCCATGCAAATTCTTATATCCATGAAGTAAATAGGAAATGTATGTAGTATATATCTTCCCAAATGTTGACAAATTTTTGTAGTGCCAAAAAAATTTGACGGCATAACACATTGGATTTGATTGTATTTGTTTTATAATGACCTTCGAGGCTAACATATATCTTTTTAAACAAATAACCCAAGTGAATCATTTTTTTTAAATTGACTGCTAAAGAAATTTGACCAAATATATTAAATTATTGACTTCAACTAATAAGCCAACTTGGACATGTCAAATTTCTTGTTTTGGCAACTCCAAATTATTACTTGTAATATTAGGCTTTGTATGTTGCATTTATCTAAGATTACATTTTACTGTAATAATTTAGTTAACAATAATCATTTTGTTTACTTTAATGTACATGATTCAAATGCATGTAGTTTTACATCGTTGGTTAGAAAGAATGTGAAGAATAATTCAATCCCATTGTCACCTAGTTGCACATCATTTACTGATAAACACCCTAAATTCATGTCTAGTTCTAATCATTTAACATCTAACTACTAACTAAGTTTTGCTCATGAAGAAAAGTTAGGATTGTCCATTCGTGAGTACTACCAAGGTACTAATGTATGTATTACAAAAGCTCCAAGGATTATCCTGCAAATTCAAGGTTCTAGTAGCCCTATTTGTGTTCTTATTTTGAAAAACTTTTCCATCTCATACATTGATTACCTATCCATTTGATAACTGAAATCAAAACACAAAGTTACACACCTTTTCTCTCTATTTTTCTCAATCATATAATAATAGAACAAGGAGAATACCTGATCGGAGGGGGAGTGACACTTACAACAACTTCACTGCCTTTGAAGGCGGCGACGACAAACAAAGGCAGCGACGACGATGGCGAAATGTTGAGGGTTTTAAAAAATCAACAGTGTGAGGGAAAGAATTTCATTAAGACTATGATTGAGGGAAAATTGATACAAGTGAGTCATAGCTCCTAATCACTCTTATCGTAACTCAAAATCTCTTTTATATTCATTTAATTGTTTTCTTATAAAAACTAAAAGTCACAAAACTCTTTAAATTCTCTTTTTAATCATCTCTACTTTTAGTTTAATAAATTTGACTAATTAGGAATACAACTGATCCTTGGGTTTAATTGTTAGAACTAATGTCTCATGTGACAGACATGTTACTTATGTAAAGACTAATAAATAAATAATTAATAATTAAGGACTAAATTGTAATTGGATTAAATATGACAAGTTTCTAAAAGTAACTATTACTTGATGAGAGTAATGGTTATAAAAGGGGTTAATACCCACTAACATCAAACAAAACCTCTTCGTGACAGAAAAATGTTCTCTCTAATCTCTGGTCATCACAAATGTAGAGAGACAGACATAATAGTCAAGAGAGTGAAATCTTGTTTCTCTCCTCTTCCAAGAAATCAAAGGACACTAGAGATAAGCCTCACTATAGAGAAAAATACGTATTGTTCATTTATTATTTGTGAGAATCATAAGTTTTAAGATCATGTTGGTTTTCTATGATTGTTAATCTAGGAAACCCTTAAATTTTTTTACATTAATATCCAAACTTTCGAGTCCACTGATATTATTGCGTAGGGTACACTTATCCTTGTGTGAGTCTAACATATCTTATGCATCAGCTAGGTTGATGACAATTAGAGTTGAACTTCCTGTTTGGTAATGGTAATTTCAATTTGCATGCATGCTAGTGTGTCGTGTTTATGATTATTTAATTACGTACTTTATTTTTCGTGGATTAGTTTGTTAATAAATTGTATCTTTAAAGGATCAAATTAATAGCAAGTTGTAATGTTCAAAGACTAATTTATCAACACTTTGATGTTGTAAAAGAAAAAAAAATAAAACTTTCAATGACTAAAATTTAGTTCATGATAAACATATTTACACATTAGTTTGTAGTTATTAATGACGTCACATCCTATTTTTACACATGGACTATCACATTAGAAGGAACATTAACGAAGAAGAATTGATGACATGATTAATTTATTTAACTTTTTACACATTCAGAAACTAAATTTAAATTTCTCATTTTTAGGTATCAAATATTAACCCTCTACATTTTGAGATATCAAAATGAGTATTTATCCTTAAAAAATGATAATGTGGGAGAGAAAAATAAGATTATTTGATTAAGCAAAATCAAATTACTTGCACTCATGAAAGAAATGAAGATGATGCAGTTTGTGATTCAATAGACGATAAACAATATAATATATTAATAAATTTTACAATAAAAAGTTAAAGGTCACAATTCTGATAAAGCATCTTTCAGCTAAATCAATTGACGATGATAGTTAAATTCGTATGAGTAAAAAAAATGCTTATAAAAGGACCATAATGTTATAGCTCTATTGCACTAAGCAAAATCAATTCCATGTGAAGTATTATCAATAACAACTTTGATAATAAAGAGGTTTGGATAGCACCTATTAAAAAATCGAACATTTTGATATCCTTAGTTCAAATTTTAGAAGAAAAAAAAGTTTAACATAAAGATACGACCTTATAGAATGCTTATAAATTTTTAAAAGATAAACTCACATGTTTTTGTTTCCATCTAACATTGCCCAGGTTGTTGTCATCTTCATTTTCATCCACCACACCAAGTCACAAATCACAGTACATTCACAAAGAATCATCACAAAAAATCAGTCACCAGGGATAGTCTCTCTGGGCATAAAGCAAACTGTTGAATTATCTAATAAGAAAAAAAAAGTAAAATAAAAACCAATTAGATGTTACCGCATCTCTTTCCCTTCTGAGAGTCATAATCATCCTTTATGTCCACACCTGTGATAGAAAGACCAAAGAAAAGACGTGACAAAAAAAAAAAGAAGAAAGAGGAAAAAGAAATAACGTTGGAGAAAAAAAATTACAACATGCCAATGTTCTATTTATACTCTTTTAAAAAAATTGGTTTCAACAATCCTGTGAGCTCTATTTCCATTTTTAATCATTTAATTAATTAATAATGCACGAATTATTTTTTTAACATTTAATGTAATTCAGGTAATCTTTACATATCATAATTAATTATAATTCTATTTTTCTCTGTATTTAAAATAATTACTCGAATTAAGGGTAATCACTTATATTTAATTAGTTGCACTACGGGTAATTTTATTTTTAATATATATGTAATTGATTAATCATGATTTAAATGCTATATTATATGTTATATTTTAATTAATTTTATAATTACAAAAATAAATTATTTTTGGGGGGGAAATTTTGACCGGTGTATATTTCTTTAAGTAATAAAAGATTAAAAAAATATGTAACTTAACAGATAATGTTAATATACATATGTTTAGAAACCAAAAGAACTACTAGCGGTTAAGTTTAGAGACTTAAATAAAATTTTAGAGACTAATTTTTTTTTTAGTTTCCAACATTAATATGATATTGTTATGCAATTTTAGGAATTAAAGTGATAATTTACTTGATTCTTATATATTATACCTATATTTTAAAGAAAAGATGGATACAATGTAAAGGACACGACATATCCCAAATGAGGAAAAACACAAACCGAAGCAAAATTATATAATGAGAATGTAAAAATTATATACAAGTTCATCAATAATTAGGTATGACAATTTTTCCCGCAATTCGGGGATCCCTGTGGGGACTGTCCCATTTGGGGTCTTGCCATCGAGGAAAAATTCTTCACGGGGACAAGGATGGGGATGAAAAATCCCCCGCAACTAATTTGGGGATGGGGACAAAACCCGCAGAGTTCCTGTATCCCCGCGTATATAGATTTTTACTTATATACCCTCATAACTTATAATATGTATAACATAAATATAAGGGTTAATATAGTATTTTACTAGTAAAAAAAATACAAAATAAAATTATCATATATATAAGTAATATCTCACAAGTCACAAACATTATCCAAATCCTAAAACGCTGCATTCTTGACTTCCTTCTTCACCTTTGTTCCTTCTTTAGTGCTTCACCTTCGTTCTTTCTTCACTTCTTCACCGTTCGTTTCACTGTTTCACATTGTCTTCACCCTCTTCACTTCTTCGCTTCTTCATCGTTCGTTTCAGTGTTCCTTCGTTTCAACCGTGAACTCGTGGAAGCCTTCGTTGCACCTTTTTCTTCTTCGAGTCGCACTGTGCATTTCTAGGTTTCTCAACTTCGAATTGTTCTTCCTCTGTTGCATGTTCTTCCTTTGTTTTATTTATTTATTATTGTTAAAAAATTGAGATAAAACAACAAAATTATATATATATATTTTTTAATAATTTTTGATATTTTTTAATGTAAAACGAGATCTCGACATGTCTTCGCAAGAAAGATGGGGACGGAACAAAATATCCCACCACTAGGAGTGGGGACGAGGAGCAGGATAAAGTTTGGAGACAGAGAGTGGGGAGCCCCCGCCGTGCGCAGGTGCCATGCCTATCAATCACTACTACAAAAAGCGGATTCAACATCGGTGTGTTAACATCGGTTGTTAAAAAAACCGATGTTAACATATGCGTTGTGGCATAATTATAAATACCGTGTATACGTTAACATCGGTTTTGTGAAAAACCGATGTTAACGAAGTTCATTAACATCGGTTATTGGAGAACCGATGTTAACATTTATTAGTAACATCGGTTTTTAAATAACCGATGTTAACATATGTTTATTAACATCGGGTTTTTAGAAAACCGATGTTAACGTTTGTTATGTTAACATCGGTTTTCTCCAGAAAATCGATGTTAACCTTAACATCATTTTGTTAACATCGGGTTTTTTTAAAAACCGATGTTGAAGTTATATTTTAAAAAATATGGTGAGCCCTAAGAAGCTGGCACTCTGTGTCTTCTTCTCCATCTAAGCTTCTGCGCTCTCTTCTTCTTCTAATCTCCGTCTAGCGAAACCGTCCCTGTGTGCATCTGAGCATCGTGTTCGTCGCACTCGAGCATCGTCACAAGTCTCTGTTTCTTCTCCTTCGCCACCATACCTAGGTATGTTTTGTCTCCTTCGCGTTGTCTTGTCCTTCTCTCTGTCTTCTTCTCCATCTAAGCTTTCTTGCTCTCTTTGTTCTCCTTCTACCTTGAAGCTGTATGTTCTCCATCTGACCATCATTTTGTCTAAGGTCGAGCATCGTGTTCGTCGCACTCGAGCATCGTCAGAAGTTTGTGCTTCTTCTCCTTCACCACCTCACGTAGGTATGTTTGGTCTAATCCTGTATAAATATTTGATTGCATTCATGTATCGCACACTTAGTGAACTAAACATGGCTAGGGTTTCTCATATTTAACTCGAGCATCGTGACAACTTTGTGCTTCTTCTCCTTAGTGAAGTTTCCCTTACCCTTATTGTGTTCTTCTAACAGTTTAAGAGTTAACGCCTATTATTGGAGTTTAACAGTTTCCCTTACCCTTATTGTGTTCTTGTAACAGTTTAAGAGTTAACGCCTATTATTGGAGTTTAACAGTTTCCCTTACCCTTATTGTGTTCTTGTAACAGTTTAAGAGTTAACGCCTCCTAGTTCCTAAAACCTTCCTTAAGATTAGAGGACAATTGGTTAAAATGAAGAGTAAAATCCTTGTCCATTGCTTTGATCCACGACCATTTTTTTTTTGAACCGCCAAGAATAAATATATTAATAGATAAGAGTACCAGGGGTACTACATGAAACACAGGAGAAGAAACTCCTGAAAGGATACAAAAAACATGACCCCCTCGTGAGGAAACCCACAAACCCCTCCCTACAAAGCAAACTTAAACAAAAACTAAGGACATTGCTGAGGACCAGTGGTGAAAAGGAGCACAGAAATTCTTTTCCCACCCCTTGAGCCAAGTCCAAGTGAGGAAAATAGAATTATCTATCAACTTATGAATATCAAACGCCTGATTGTGAAACACCAAGTCATTTCTGGATTGCCAGATTGACTTTGTAGCAGCCAACCACCAAGTCTTCCTTCTTCTAGTAATATTCTTTCCTCCAGTTGTAGTTGAGGTGTGAAGAAAATTAGCCATGGGACTATTATGTAGAACTGTGTCTTCCTTAACCCAAGTGAAGAATTCCCACCACAGTGGCAGCACTTTATCGCAAGTGAAGAATAGATGGGATGCAGTTTCGGGTTGAGTTTGACATAGAGGGCATAGGTCATTGTCAAGCTGGATTTGTCTCCTAGAAAGATTATCCTTAGTAGGGAGTCTATCCCAGAGCAGCCTCCAAGCAAAAGACAGAACCTTAGGGGGGACTTTAAGATCCCAAAGCTGGTGAAAACCCGAATATTGATCTTCCAAAAGCTGCTCTGCTTTAATGAGGTTGTAGGCTGATTTAGTAGAGAAGATGCCATTAGGTTCAGCTCCCCACAGCCAGGTATCTTTCAGGGTACCACAAATTCTGATAGCAGCAATAGTCTCTAAGAAAGTTGATGATACCCCCATCTCGCTATCAAATAGATTGCGTCTCCAAGAGAAATTCCATTCCCACCCATGCTCGGAAAAGTACCCCATGTCTTCAACAGAATGCAATCTTTGGGAAGAGATTTGGTATAATTCTGAGAATCGTTCTTTAAACAGTACCCCACCATCAGCCCAAGGCAGCTAGAGAGAGAGAAAAAATAGAGAAAGAGAATGATAGTAAGGGAGAAGTTCATTTATGTTCCAAATTTCAGTGACATGATTGATTCATTGATTAAATTCCAAGTAGCATGGCTAAAAGCTTTTGAGTTCTGCCCTTAATTGTTTTTTATTCTTCTGTATTTTATACTTGTTTTTTCTATAGTTCATTTCATCATCATTGTAACTATAGCTTCCCATTATAAAATAGCTTAGACAATCTAGGTATGCTGCTTCTGAACCTTTTATTTATCCTTGAAGTAGTTTAATTTTTTTTTATTTGTGTTCAAATAGTGAAGAGTGAAGACTGAAGTTGTTCTGTCAGACTCGTTGATTTTCCTTTCATTTCGACAGAAGCCTAAGCAATACACTGCCACTGAATTGCCATTAAGAAAAATTGGTCATGAAACACACACACACACAAACCCTAATGACACACACACACACATGTATGATAGAAACACACAGACACACACACACACACATCATACAAAGACACACACACAAGTTTGATAACAAATTTGTTGAATTATACATGCAGAAATTTGTTCAGTTCTGACTTGTTAGCTGTGACAAGGTAACTGGCCTCTTCATAAGGTACTTATCTAAGTTTAACTTAAATTCTACTGCAGTGGTGATGACCTACTAATATTAGTGAAAACAAATTTGCCTACTGTACCTTAGTTAATTTGTTCACAGTTGTAAAAAATGAATTGATTTTAACTTGAGTTATTCGTATTTTAAGTTTTCAAATATGCTTGCATGATTGTTTTTTTTTGCACTGCAAAAACCTGAAGATGGAAGTCTGTCTCCATTCCATTTAACCAACACCAAGTGTGGAATAGATACTACCTTATGCACCACTTTTTTAGGAATTTTGAAGAATGACAGTAGGTAGATAGGAAGGGCTGTTAAGAATATCCTGCCTCCCATAGAGAGACATCTCTGCTTCCATTTGGCTACCTTAGATTCAAACTTGCTGATGAGAGGCTGCCAAACATCCCAGCTTTTAGAGGTGGACCCTACTGGAATTCCAAGGTAAGAAAAAGGAAATTCCAGCTGGCCACAATTAAGGTAGCTAGCTGCTTCCCTGCACCAGTCCAAAGATTTACCCAAGCACCCAAATTGGCTTTTAGCATAGTTAATCTTGAGTCCTGAAACCAACTCAAAAATTCTGAGGATAGATTTCATGACTCTAACATTAGCTGTAGTTGCGGTTCCAAAAAACAGTGTATCATCTGCATACTGCAAGATGTTAATCTCCTCATTTTGCCTCCCCACTTTATAGCTGGTGCAAAGGTTTTTGGAGACAGTTGTCCTCATCAAACCAGTGAGTCCCTCAGCTGCTATATTAAATAGGAAAGGTGCAAGGGGATCTCCTTGCCTCAGTCCCCTCTCAGGCACAAATTCTCTAGTAGTGTTGCCATTGATCAAAATTGATATAGTTGCACTAGAAAGGCATCCATGAATCCATTTTCCCCATCTTTCACAAAATCTCATCCTCATCATCATATAGTTTAGGAATCCCCAAGAAACTGAGTCATAAGCTTTTTCAAAGTCAAGTTTGAAAACCATGCAGGGGTTATTTTTGAATTTAGCTTCAGCTAAGACCTCATTAACTATCATTACACCATGGAGGATATGTCTGCCTTTGAGGAAAGCAATTTGCCTTTCATCAATTAAGTGAGGGAGCACAAGAGCCAACCTATTAGCCAGGACTTTGGACATTATTTTGTAGACACACCATATGAGAGAGATGAGTCTATAGTCATTAAGAGATTGGGGGCTATTGGTTTTGGGGATGAGGGCTATGAAGGATGCATTACTTCCTTTGGGGAATCTGCCATTAATGAAGAATTCATCAAAGAATATGATAAAATCAGGTTTCAGAGTTTCCCAAAACTGTTTGATGAAATTGAAATTCAAACCATCCAGGCCAGGACTTTTATCTCCCCCGCAAGCCCAAACTGCAGACTTGATTTCCAGCTCAGTGAATCTATCAACAAGGCTTTCCTTCTGCCTTTGATCAAGGGAAGAGAACTGGATCCCTTCCAAGGTTGGTCTGCAAGGATTCTGCTTTGAGAATCTTTCTTTAAAGTGCTGAAGAACTGAAATCTTGACACTGATGATTCTGTGGAAATTTCTGCATTAATGCAACTCCTTCACCATTCCAGCAATCGGGAGTGATTATAAAATAGAAAAACTAAGATAAATTTAATTTAAATTACTGCTTTGTTATCATTCTTGATGGATGTTCTAGCATTCATGAGTATTGACTTTGGTTTAATGGCTTCCATTTCTTACTATATGATTAAATCCTGCTCTGATATTGGATGACCATTGGTTGAAATGAATACCAAAATCTTCTCCAAATGTGTCAGCCATGTCCATGACCATTGGTTTTTTTTTTCAGGTTATCATAGACTACTTTTAATTGACATTGTTGTTGAAGGTCGTTCGGGTTATAGCAACTCCAGGTACGTACGTAGGAACTAGCATGTATATATTGTTGTTTCATTTAAAATATTATATAGTGGTGTTTGCTTTAAAATGTTATATACTGGTGTTTGATGTAAAATGTTGCATACTGGTTTCAATGAATGAGGAATTGAGTCCCTTAGGAAATGAATTTTTTTTTTGGAAGTCATAAAATATATATATTATTAAAATGATCAAAGCAGTACAAGTGGTACTGGAATAAAAGAAATACAAGCACCTCTGGTGCTGCCCTCCAAAAAACCCCAAGCTATCCCAATAAAAGGCAATCCGACTTAGATTAACCAAAGGATTTCGATATGTTGGAAGACCATTGGTTAAAACTAATGTCAAAACCTTTCTCTTTAGATTTAAGCCAAGACCAAACTAAGTAGAAAGCCTCGTCCATGACTTTATATGAATCAAAAGGTTTTTCTTGAAAAATCAGAAGATACCTGTGATGCCATATAATGCTAGTTAGAGCAACCCACCAAGCACTCCATCTACTCTGATTTGTGTTTGTCCCAAACCCAACACAAAATTGAACAAAATGATTTAATGGGGAGGCTGGAAGGGGTCCTACAGCCTTGATCCATCCCATTGATTCCCACCACATATTTATTGTCCTTTTACAATTAAAGAAAAGATGTCCCACTTCCTCCTGCCCTTGGCCACAGAGTGGGCAACCAGCATCTTGAATATCCACATGTCTCCTTAACAGATTCCCTTTGGTGGGGAGCCTGTCTTTAAGAAGTCTCCAAATGAAAACTGCTACCCTTGGGGGTATATTCAGATTCCAAATTAGTTTAGAAAACCTGTCTTGTGAACCGGAATCATTTAGCTTCAGCATTAGGTTATAAGCTGACTTGGTGGAGTACACACCGTTAGGTTCAGCTTTCCACATCATAATGTCCTTCACATTTCTCTGAATACATATAGATGTAATGTCTTCCATAAAGCTCACAGCCAAGTCATGTTCATGATCAAAAAGATTTCTCCTCCACTGCAAATCCCATCTCCAATTATCCTGGGAGAAATTACCCATCATTGAAATGAGGTTGTGCTGCTGACTGCTTATCATGAAAAGTTGGTTGTATTGCTGTTTAAGAGTGCATTCGCCTACCCATCTGTCATGCCAGAAATCAATTCTGTCACCACAACCTATCTTCCAAACCATGTTTTGATGAAAAATGCTGTGCTGAGACTGGTGGTAAATCTTCCTCAGATCCTTCCACCAATTGGAAAATCCCCTTTTATCTCTTCGAAGCTGGAACTCCTTCCATCCACCATATTTGGAGTTAATAATTCTGGCCCATAGCTGCTTTTGTTCAGAAGCTAGGGCCCATTTCCATTTTCCCAGTTGGGATACCCAAATAATAGAAAGGGGTTTCTATTTGTCTGCAGTTCAGAAGTTGGGCTGCCTCATTTGCCCAATTGACCATCCCTCCAATAATCCCAAACTGACTTTTGGCATAGTTGATCTTTAATCCAGAAGCCAATTCAAAACCTCGCAGCAAAGCCTTCAAAACTAGAACATTCTCCCAAAGAGCATCTCCCTCAAAAGCCGTGTCGTCAGCATATTGCAAAATATTAATGGGCTCCTTATTCTTCCCAACCAAGTAGCTTCTATATATATATATATATATATATATATATATATATATATATATATATATTTTTTTTTTTTTTTTTTTTTGGAAGGCAAAATTAGATATATATTAATATATGTAAAAATAGTACAAGTGGTACTGGATATAGGAAATACAAGGCACCATTGGTGCTGCCCTCCAAAAAGCCCAAGCTACCCCGCCTAAAAAGGTTATCCCATACAGGTTTAACCAAAGGAATCTGAGATGTTGGAAGACCAATGGTTAAAACTGATGTTGTAACCTTTTTGTCTAGCCTTTAACCAAGACCATATTGAGAACATAGCATCTTCCATGACCTTCTGCGGCTCGAAAGGTTTGTTCTGGAATATGAGGAAGTTCCTATGCTTCCATATAGTACTTGTCAACGCAACCCACCATCCACAGCAAGTACTATGATTTCTCTCAGCTCCAAAACCATCACAAAACTGAAGAAAATGGTCCACTGGAGAGACTGATAGAGGTCCCATAGCCTGAATCCAGCTCATGGACTCCCACCAAAGCCCTAATATCTTCTTGCAATTGAAAAATAGATGCCCCACCTCCTCTTGCACATCACCACATAAAGGACAAGCAGTATCCTGAATGTTCACCCCTCTCCTTGAAAGATTAGCTCTAGTGGGGAGTCTGCCACTTAAAAGCTTCCAAGTGAAAACTGCATGTTTTGGAGGGATTTTCATATTCCAAAGTAACTGTGATGTTCTCCTATCCAAGGCTGGTGAAGAAGGAGTTATCAGTAGATTATAGGCAGACTTAGTGGTATACACCCCACTAGGGTCAACTTTCCATAACATAACATCTTTAACATATCTCTGAATGTACATGGAATTGATCTCCTCCATAAAATTCACAGCTTGATCACTCTCATAATCAAACAGATTCCTCCGCCACTTGAGATTCCAACTCCACCTGTCTTGGCCAAAAGTCCCCATCATAGAAATGAGATCATCTTGCTGTTCATTGATGAGAAACAACTGATTGTATTTCTGTTGGAGAGTAAAATCCTCCCCTATCCACTTGTCTTTCCAGAAATAAACTTTATCCCCACAACCTACCTTCCATCTCATGCAATGCTGAAAAATGCTCTGCCCATCATAATGGATGCAGAGTTCACAACGCGATATGTATCTTGGAGCCTACCTAAATGGGTAAGTCACAAAATAACAAAATTTAATTAATGTTTACTAATGTACTAACCCATTTTAGGTTCCACTGCAGCGGACACTGGCAGATGGTGGTCATCCTGCCCAAGGAACACTTAGTTGTCTGGTTTTGTTCATTGCATAACAGGCCAGACAACTACCTTAAGGGGATTATTAATAGGTTAGTGTTGTTTTCAATACATTTGCATTGTAATACCTCAACGTACAACACCAATTTTTAATTGTTACTCATATGGAACAGTGCTATCAAAGGTCTTGATGATGCTCCACAGCCTAAATCAAAGGCTCCTGCTAGGTGGATTGCCGTCAAGGTACGTCATTTACATAAAACTTCTACTTATATATATTTCTTTATGTGTCTGTACACTAGTTGTTTAATTAATATCCAAATTTCATTATGTATTTAGTGTAATAGACAAAAAGGAACTACTGAGTGCGGCTACTATGTCATGCACTGGATGTCCACCATCATTTTAGGAACTTTTACAAATAATTGGGAAGCGGTAAGTTTATTTCAAAGAAAATCGATTTATTTATAATTTGTATTACATTATTAACTTAATATGATTTATTTAATCATGCAGTATTTTAACGACCCTAGACCATTGGAGCTTGAGAGATTAAAAGCATTGCGGATCCAGTGGGCACAGTTTTATCTCCAAATTAGAAATCAGGCCTAGGATTTAGGGACATTTTTTAACATTTTTGACATTTTCTATGTAACATGAACATTTAATTCATTTGTTGATAGTTCTTTATAATATATAAATCAATTATTTGATGTTTATTATCATTAAAACTGCTTGAAAGCAAAATCAAATGTTTATTTGCTGTGAATTGGGCCTTCTGAAATTGCATTTGACAGGTACAATTTTGGGTTTATGGTAAAAACAGAAAGTATATATAAAAAAAATATTTGAAAACAACATCGGTTATTAACAAAAACCGATGTTAATATCATAACCAACATCGGTTATAATAGAAAACCGATGTTAACGTTTGTATATTAACATCGGTTTTTTTTGTGTATAATCAATGTCAGCGTTTGTAATTTAACACTGGTTATCTGTAGAAAATCGATGTTAACTAGTGTACATTAACATCGGTTAATTATCAATAACCGATGTGAATATTTGAATATTAACATCGGTTATTTATAATTAACCGATGTTATACACAAAGAACTACACCAAATAAGTGTATGCATCATCAACGTTGACATCGGTTTTCTAGAAAAACCGATGTTAAGGGCATATATTAACATCGGTTTTTCTAGAAAATCGATGTTAAACTAACATATTTACATCGGTTTTACTGGAAAACCGATGTCAACGTTCATCATGTCTACATTTTTTTTTGCTGTTGTTCATTGTGTTTAACATCGGGTATTTGGAGAACCGATGTTGTCATATGTATGTTAACATCGGTTCTCCAAAACCGATGTTAACATTCATACATTCAACATCGTCACTTTCAACATCGGTTTTAGAACCGACGTAAAATGTTCTAAATAACCAATATTGAAAGTGTATTTTCTAGTAGTGAATAATGGTGTAGTAATAATTTGAGAGACTATTTGGTTCATGGATCATATAGCTATGACCTTTTAAGAGAAACGACTGTTATTAATTATAAAAAAGACATGAAATTATTATATTTTGACAAGTCTTTTGACTCGAAACTATAAATTGTGGGTTTTTTGAATATATTATTAACTACTACTTTGTATGCTCAAATCATATTCTTTTAGAAAGGTATTATGTCTTTTACGCTCAAATACAGTTTTTGAGTCAAAAGATGATCTCGATTGTACAAATAAAATTCCATTAACTATGCTCACTGTACGTAAAGAAAAGAGTTGCAAATCTGAGAAAAAAACATGATAGGAAAGAATTCATGGCATTAATCACTTAATTAATGACCAAATCAATGGAAAATCTTGATTAGCTGTTGCTTCCTAAAAACCAACGTATCAACGATAATATTATTGTTTTTATTAATAAATGAGTGGTTTACCTTGTGTAATATATATGATAAATATTAATTTTTATATAACTAAAATTTATATCAAATAAATATTTTTTAGTATATAAAATATATTTTAATTAAATTTTATAATAAATAAATATTTTTTAACATATAAGTTGTATTTTAAATTTAAATAAACAATTTATATTGTGATAAAAAAAATTTTAATTGATAATAGTTTCTTTTAAAAAAAATATAGGATATTAATTTAGGAAAAAAGATGAAAAAATAGATTAGAAAATCAAGTATATGGAAAAAGATTAAAAAAAATACTGGTTTGAGATGGTTGATAAATTTTTTTTGAACTAGTTATTAAAACAAATTAAATTTGAATATAAAATTAAGAAAAATATTTTAAATAAATAAAAAATACTTAATATATAGGATCAAGATAAGACACGTTCAATGAGAGTGATAATAATTTTCAAAAAAACTTTCATTAAAAATAGTTTCTAAAAACAATCTAATTTAATATTGTTAGACAAATGACCCCAATTATCTTAAGAAAGGGTGAATTAATTTTCACTAACAAACTTTTAACCCCCTTTTAAAGGATAGACTCAGAATGCTGTAGAAGAAGAAACATTAATCAATTTAATAATGTTATTTAAACATGTAATACAAAATTGATTGCAATAATAAATGAGATAAGGGAAGAAAGAAATGCAAACTCGATTTATACTGGTTCGCCACTTCTCGTGCTTACGTCTAGACCTCAAGCAATTCACTTAAGATTTTCTACTCTCTTTGTAAAAATCATTTTACAAAGTCTGAACCACACACGGACAACCCATCCCTTGTGTTCAGGAATCCTTACAACTTAAGAGACTTTCTGTCTCTTAATCAATCTCTTTGATTAAGAAGAAGAAGAATTCTCTCTTTAAGAGAAGAATATTTCAATTGAAGTTTCATGAACTCTTAATAGATTTGTAAGTGTTTGTCCAAGAGTTGTTGAGAGAACATTTAACAATGAAGTTCTCTTGACAAATCTTTCATTTTTTGAAATCAGACACATATATATAGGCTCTTCGTGTATTTTCAAAATGATTTGAAGATATGTGTCTTTTCAAAAAGTTTTTTTTGAAATTCTTCACTAGTAATCAATTACAGGTTTCTGCTAATCGATTACATAGTTATATTTTGAAGGGTCATGACTTTTGAATTTGAATTTCAAGAGTTTCTTTGCTGGTAATCGATTACAAACAACTGGTAATCGATTACATGTTCAAAATTCAAATTTAAAACCCTTTTTAACAGCTATTCCTCAAACTTGTCTTCTGGTAATCGATTATACTGCCTAATAATCGATTACCAGAGTCTTGCATGTCTTGGAATCCTTTGTTTTGAGGCAAGACTTGATCTTAAAATAATCTTGAAGCAAGACTTTGTTTGTTGAAGTAATCTTGTATTAATCTTGAAGCAATGTTTATCCTTTGAAACAACCTTGTTTGATTCTTCTTTGGCATCATCAAAATTCATGTATTCATACATTCATATTCTCCCCCTTTTTTATGATGACAATCATTATCAAGCAAATTCTTTTCGACTTCATCAAAACCTGCATGATTTACAAATATCAACTCTTAAAAACACTCTAAATTAATTATAGTTTTCACCTAATACACTTCTAACACAATAAGCTTATTATATCTTAATAATTCTCTAAATAATAGATTCAAATAAGATATGATAACTCGTGCTATCAAACTTTCTTTATGTTTGACTACTAAGAGTGAAATCTCAAAATAATATACTCTATAAAAAATTATAGTACACAACTCCAACTTAAAGAGTGAAGTTGTCCCTCTTTTAGTTAATAGTCATATTATTAATATAACAATTTATACAATGATACTTTGTATGCATATTTTTTATCACATAATTTATTATATTTTATACTTTTTTCACTTTTCTCTCTATTTCGCTTTTAATTGTAAAATTTATTGTAGAAATATTATTTATCTTCAATTAAACCATTATCTATATTCTTTCTTTTATCTCTATCGTGTATCAAAATCATTGAAAACAAAAAAGTTTTTTCTCACTCTCCTTATTTTCACGTGTTTTTTTTTATATTTTAATTTAGTCGATGTTTTAGTCTTTGCACTACACAACATAAAGTATTTATTTTATATGATTAAAATTTATAATAAATAAATTAAATTCAGTGATAGAGACAAAAAAAAGAAAGAGTATGTGGTTGAAAATATCAAATATATAAATAAAAATAGAAGAATGAGTAACTTTACAATGTTGAGAGATGTATTTTTTTTATTAAGTATTTAACACAACACCGTTCTCGTACTTACAACTTGAATTTAAGATTTATAGTTAAGTTGAAATAATTGTGTTTGGCGGTGAGATAATTTTTTTGATAAACTTAGGGAGCCGTATGTGAATTATTCCTTCAATTGAGAAAGGAAATGTTTGAAAATTTCTAATTGAGAAGATAGGGATAACGAGAGTCTCAATCTCCACCAAATTATGTATTATAATTTATAATATAATGGTGGATTTTAAATTATAAAAAATATAATAAGAAATCATTAATGAAACAGAAAGTTTGTAATAAATATAAATACAAAAATTTAAGTTTATCTTGTTATTTTTATTTATTTAAAATATACTAAACTAATAAAAAAATATTTTTTGACAAAATAAAAAAAAAGTTTCTTAAGATTATAAAAGTTTGACTGTCTTTTTTTTTTTCTAATATTAGTTATATTACTTTTTTAAGTAATTAATCTTTTTAAGTTTGGAAAATTCTTTTTCTATATCCTGTTTTGTGATTTATCGATAAGCACATTTCGAACTGCACATAAGAAAAAATTAAATAAAAATAAAATATTTATATAAAGATAAAATGTGTAATAATTGTTAAATAATAAAATGCATTTTAAAATAATAATTGATTCCTAATTAATATGACTAAAACAATAACTAACAAAATCTTCTACTATCTAAAGATTAATATGTCATATGTAAGATAGTTATAAAATTAAGATTAAAATTTGAGAAAATAAGCTATGCACATAAAAGGTTTTAATACTATGTTAAAAAACTTTAAAATTATTATTTAATTATAAAATATTATGTCTGACAATTTTATTAACCTTTACATTAATTACCTTAAAAATTATGCAAACAATAATTTTTAATTAATTATAAGTATAATTTTTCTTCCTTATATCGAAAAAGTATAATTTTTCTTATAGAAATAAAATTTCAATGAAAGTATTATAATATTCTCTATATTAATTTTTGAAGATATTTTAAACAATCCTTAAAAAAAATATTTTCAACAAAATATCTAACTATTATTTTTTTTGTTACTTGAGCAAGATCTAAAATTGATTCTTAAACTTTTGACTAAGAAATACCAAATTGATTTTCAGATACAATATGTATGGAAATGGAACCCTCGGCATCCCAACACACCGAACAGGAAGAAATGCCTTTAATTTAAAAATCTAATGACACTATTGCCCTGCAGTGAGAAGGAGAGAAAAAAAGAAGAAGAAAATAAATTAAAAACAATTAGAGAGAAATTAAAAACGCGTTTAATGCTGAGCATTGATATTCCAAACAGAACTCAACGACCAACATAGAGGGCTTTGAACACAAAACTAACACCAATCGTTCTTTGACAGAAGGAACAACATGGTGGAGGGAGAGAGAGTCACAACACAACACTATATGGAATCATCATGCATAAGCATCACTAGAGAATAGAAATAGAGAGAGGGAAAGTGTGTGTGTGTGTTTGTGTGAGAGAGAAAGAGAAGAAAGTGGAGTCTTTTGACTGAGCCTAGCCGGCAAAAGCCGTCTAAGGTTGTTGTCTGGTTGATGATAATGTTCTTTTTAATGTCTGAATACGCGTTGAACTTTCAGACATACCCACCACCACACTTTTTTTTTTTCTAGTGAACCTTCTGATCCATTTTCACCCTTAACCTTAATCCCAATTCAAAGGTCCACTTAGTCTTTTGCCCCACCCTCCTTTCTTTTTTTAAATTGATTCCTTGGTTTATATAAATTGTATATTAGTCTCTGAGTGTTATCACCTTCATTCATCTCAGACTTTTTTGTTTTTATTGCTTGAATCTCTTCTCCTTTGTTGAACAATGATTCCTTTATGACAGTTAGCGATTGTTGTTGGAGGGTTATGAATTGTGGGTTTGGTTCAAGTTTGCTTCTTTGGAATTGGGTCGGGCAGGAATCTTTCAGTATTAGAGTTTTGATATCTGATTTTGAATTGGGTATGTGTCTATGAAGGAAGTTTTCATCGTTGCCTTTGATAGAAAAAACAAAAGAAGGTTTGAATTGGGTATGTGTCTATGAAGGAAGTTTTGATATCTGATTTTGAATTGGGTACGTGTCAAAGAAGGTACTGTGTAGTGGTTGAGTTTTTTGTTTTTATGAGTTTTGGTGGAGTTGGTAGAAGATGTGTTGCTGGTGAATGATGATCCTACTTGTTGTATAGTTGATTTGATATCTTTGTGCTCCAACATGGGCTGCATATGTTCTAAGGCTTCAGCTGTAGAGGACAGCAAGGAAGCTGTCACTGAGAAATTTCAATCGTATAGCACAAGGCCTTCGGAGTTGAATGTTTTGCGGTTGAATTCGACTAGGAGGGTTGATGAGGGTGGGGTGAAAGATGTGTTAATAGTTGGTGGTCATGTGAAAGGTTCATTGATTGACAAGAAGGCCAACGGTTCAGGCCAGTTGTATGGTGATCATGATGCAAAGAAGAAATTAGAGAAGCTGGAATTGACTGTTGTGGATCATATTGGCCCTGGAAGGGTTCCAAAGGCTATTGAAGGAGAGCAAGTTGCAGCTGGATGGCCGGCATGGCTTTCTTCTGTTGCTGGTGAAGCTATTAAGGGATGGATACCACGGAGTGCGAATACGTTTGAGAGGTTGCATAAAGTAAGTTACTGCCTTGTGTGCTCTGTCTGTGTTTGTATTATAGTTAAATTGTTATGTGATTCTTACTGCTGTCTGCTATTTCATGAATGCTTGTCCCAAAATACTTTGAACACTGGCCATTTTCATGCACTTTTGCTGGAATGGTCAAATTATTAATGGAAATTTTTTAAAGTGCGATTTAAGTTAATTGGGATTTCCATGCATCGTGTACTTTAAAGTTTATGAACCAGTCATGGCAGAGTGGATGGGAGGGAGTTGGAAATGTTGGTAGCCTGATATTAACATTTCAGAAGACAGTGAATTTTATTACATAATAATGTTTCCGGTAGGAATCGTTTGGTTGCTTTACTAACTAAATATAGATGAGTGTTAATGTTGGCTGGTGTCCACTCTCCTGGTTTTGTTAAAGAAAAGAAAATGGTCAATGAAATTTGATTGTGTAGAATATAGAATGTGTGTGACCAGATTTTGCGTACTAGTCATACTGGATTAATTTTGTCTTGTTTCTGTGAGTATAAGCTTCTTATATTGGTGAAGGAAGGAGTCTATGTACTCTGATATTCTTTATCATTGATTATAGTAGTCTTTTTCTTTAAATGAATAATTTGATGAGATTCTGTTATGCAGATTGGGCAAGGAACTTACAGTACTGTATATAAGGCACGGGATGTGATTAACCAAAAGTTTGTTGCATTGAAGAAAGTACGCTTTGACAATCTTGATCCTGAGAGTGTCAAGTTTATGACAAGGGAAATCCATGTTCTGCGTAGGCTTGACCATCCAAACATAATTAAATTGGAGGGCTTGATAACGTCACAGATGTCTCGCAGCTTGTACCTTGTTTTTGAGTATATGGAGCATGATCTTACAGGACTTGCATCAAATCCTGATATTAAGTTCTCTGAACCGCAGGTAATGATGATTTCTTTTCATTTACTCAAGCTCTTATATACATGGAGTTGAAATTTTTGTGCATGTGTCTGGCATAAGTATAGGAAAGTAACTATGCGTGCCTTCTACTCTGTTTTTTATAAGAAAACTCCTAAAACAGCAATATGTTTTGTATGCCATTGCCAGCTGAAATGCTACATGCGGCAACTTCTTAGTGGATTGGATCATTGTCATAGTCATGGTGTCCTCCATCGTGACATAAAGGGCTCAAATCTTCTCATTGACAATAATGGAGTCTTAAAGATCGCTGATTTTGGTTTGGCAAGTTTTTATGACCCTCAGCACAATGTTCCATTGACAAGCCGAGTAGTAACTCTATGGTATAGACCACCAGAACTTTTACTTGGAGCCAATCATTATGGGGTTGCAGTGGATTTGTGGAGCACTGGTTGCATACTGGGGGAACTATATACTGGAAGGCCTATTTTGCCAGGAAAAACAGAGGTATGTGTTTAGGAATCTATTTTCCATCATTTGTCACTCACGATAAATGCTTTGCTGCCTGACTTTCATTTGGCTTTGATGATATCATATGTTTCTATTTTATGGAAATTCAATAGTTTAGGTCGTTAGAAATTTCTTAATACAAGAAATTTCAAAGGATTTTTTTTAACTGCAGTTACATGATGCAAATGATATTGTTTCTCTATTTTAAATTACTTTCGCTTTTATTGAGTGGATTCTCTATATCTTGTGCTTTTTTTACCTTCAAGTTTATGGTTAAATAATTACTGGACTCCATTTCATTATGCATAATCCTAGGTTCCAAACTCACGTATACCAGTCTACTGTAGACTGTTGATCTCAATTTTATAAATTGATATTAATACTAGTATTGTGTGTTAATAAAGGTATATACAAGGTATCTGAGGGTTAATTTTATTTCCTTGTAGGTTGAGCAGTTGCATCGGATTTTTAAACTTTGTGGCTCACCATCTGACGACTATTGGCTTAAATCGCGGTTGTCACATTCCACAGTATTCAGGCCACCACACCATTATAGGCGTTGTGTTGCAGATACATTTAAGGACTACCCATCTACTGCGGTAAAGCTTATAGAGACCCTACTTTCTGTAGAGCCAGCACATCGAGGGACTGCAGCAGCTGCTCTGGAAAGTGAGGTATGCTGATATATGTTTCCAAGCAAGCAATTATATAGTCTGATCAAGTGACATTCTTCCCCAATGTAATCAGTTCAAAATATTGTTTTCCATGATCACCTGCTAAAATGAATATTCTGCAGGCTAATTATTATTAAAAAAAAATCAATCTTAATTTCCTTTTAACGTTCTTTCTTTACATTTTTGTTATAGAAGCCAGTGGCATTGATTTATATTTGTATTCTACTCCATTTAATGGAAAAATGTTGGTTGTTCTTTATTTCCATGTATCTGTAGATATATGTTCTTTTACACTTTAAAAGTCATACTATTCTACATTTTTCCTTTTTCTTTTTACTTTCCATGCTTAAACAGCATCATCGACTATTCAATACAAGGGAAGGTAATGAAATGGCGAAGTCAGCTTACAAATAAACAAAATCATGAGATATATTTTTGGTCACTATACTGCTAAGTTTGAAGTAGGAAAAAATAATCAAATTTCTCATGCAATTTTGTCAAACATATTCTAGGAACCCTTTTCCTTTCTAACCTGCTAATTGGCTTGTGCTTCCCCATTGATTGACAGTTCTTTATGTCGGAGCCTCTGCCTTGTGACCCATCAAGTTTGCCAAAATATGTTCCCAGCAAGGAGATTGATGCTAAATTACGGGATGAAGCCGTAAGGTAACTGTATAGGTTGATTGTATTTATGTTGAGGCAAAAAAAGGATATTTATTTTTAATAATTAATATTATGATAGTGGCTTCAATCTCTATAATGGAATCTGTTTGGAATATAAATTATATGGCTTAATCTGAACAATTTCAGTGTAATCAAATGGGTCTCTTGTTTATTATTGATTTGAATGTTGATATCTCTGCCATGAACAAAAGCATCAATTATGGGATCTCTTGTGTACTTATAGTAGAAGAAATATGCATATTATTGGTGGCTGAAGCCTTGAATACATAGTTATATCTGGTTCTTCTAAAATATTTGGGCCATGCTATGGTAGTACAATTGTTTGCTTTTAGTTGTTTCATCATGACTGTTAGCTATGCTTTCTGCATCACTTGATTCATGCATTCGTTCTGAAAGGGTGCCATGTTTTGTGAGCCTATTGTTGATAGCTGATAATGACAACTAATACGTATTCATTTCTGTTTACTGTCTTAGGCAAGGAGTTGTTGGAGGTAGGGAACAAAAAGTTGCCTCAGGAGTTAGACAAGAAAAAGGACACAGGGCAAATGTCACAGCAAAAGACAATGCTGACCCAGGCTTAGCAGTGCAGGTAATCCAAACAATTTTCAAGTTTTATTGTATGACTTGCCTCTATGGGATACCTTGGGGTTTTGTGTAAATTCTGTTTAGTGTTACTGATCATGAAATGGGGGACAAGGAATTTTTCTTTTTACTTTGAACTGTCTCTTGATTTAACTTTGAAATTGTTCATTATTTTAGGCAGATTGGATTGTTGTGAAATACGAAAAAGCTTATTAGTTAGATGATCACTAGTTCTTTTTATTACAGTCAGCCAAAGGATTTTACGCCTCTGCTTATCAGTTCTTTATGTAAGACCTACCCCATGCTAATTATCCTGTAGTTGTGTTAGAACACCTAAACCATTTTGGGTTGTTGCTACTTGTAACTGGCATTTGAGTTTTGAGTCTAATGGTATCTCTGTTTTTAATAATAAGGCAAAGAAGAGAATCCGTGGGTTTGAAACAGTTTGGTGTATTAGTGACTTGCTAGTTCTAACACTAAAAATTGCAGACTTGTATGCCTAGTGCCTATTGCTTATTTCATAAATAACTTTTTGTAAAACTGAACATGCTTTAAAATAGTGAAACTAAACCTTATATACTAAACTTCTAAATATTCTTTTGCTCTTTTCACATATGTTGTTTCAATTGTCCTACTTTCTATTATCTCTTCTTCCACATAGGCTTATCTTACTGTTGTCTTATGCAGCAAGGACACTGTTCCAGCTCAAGGAACCAAAGTGAATTATCAAACCCTCATAGAGGATCGGTGTCTGGAATTCTGGTTTTCCCTCACAAACAGTCAGAAAAAGAAATGAATGATAATTTCTCTGGGCATCTTTATAAGAGGCCTTCACATTCAGGCCCATTGGTTCCTGGTTCTGTCTGGGCAAAAGGCAGGAAAGAAGTTGATGATGTGCCTCCTGTTTCAAACAGAGTGAACCTATCAAAACTATCTGGGCTAGTGGCATCTAGGACTTTCTCTGAAGATCAGGAGGTTAAACCAGTTCACTCGAACCACAGAAAACCAATTGAAGTAAGAAAATCCGTGGAGTCCACTAATGGATCAGAGTCGAGAAGAAGGCACGATCAAAAACAGATTGTTGATCTCAATCAAATTGAAAGTAGAAGGGTCCCGGCTGAAAAATCAACTCCGGTTAGTTGTTGTTATTTTTTTATTTATTAATTCTAAATATTTGATAGTGCAAGTCTACACTAGGCATCAATAAGGATCTGGAGTCTCTCGTTACATGATTGAATATTGGAGAGAGAGAGAGAGAGAGACAAGTTTTATCAAGTGTAGGGACTAGGGACCTCTTGATTTCTTATACAGTCTACTATTTTTATTCAAAATTATCCATATTTTTATCTTTCTATCAGGACACTCATGCTCTCCTGTTATGTAAGAACAAGAGGCAATTCAAATCCCTAATGATATCAAAATGATGGTCTTTTATTTCCCCAAATTGTCACAGTTTTCTAGAAATTTGTTCTCTTTTTATGAAATTCTCAAGTTTCCCATCTTTTTTTAAGTACCTACCGGTACCCTATTAGTTGAATGTAACTTTTATAGGTGGATAGGTCACTGATTATAATAAATGGAGTTCAAAGTCCAAACATTTATGGTTTGAAATTAGAATCAACAATCAATTAATATTTGACAACTAATGACTGGCAACACTTTTTTTTTTGGCTGAGTGATTGAATATTGATGTGGGACACTTTCAGGGTGGGCGCGAGTCCATGGGAAACAAGATATACCTCTCAGGTCCATTAATGGTTTCGTCAAGCAACATGGATCAGATGCTCAAAGAGCATGACAGAAAGATCCAAGAGTTTTCAAGACGAGCCAGAATTGACAAGTCAAGAGCAAGAGGTGAGAAAGTTTTTGCACAGCGGAAGTAGTCGAATTAAGATAACTATTTCGGATTGTTCAGCTGCTTACATATTTTTATGACACCATTTATTTATCTCAAACCTAAGGAAAGAAAAGAGCAGGGAGAGGAAGAGAGTGTATTCAATCTTACAGTAGCAATGTAGCATATATCATGTAAATTGCAGGCTTTATAAGAAGAGTTTGGTCTTTCTTCAACTCTTCATGTTTCACCCTTATATAAAATATAAGCAATTCAATTTATTATGTTCTTTCCTCCCTTCATGTTTCACCTCTAGATTTATTGCAGTTTACTAGTTTATGTTGGTGCTCCCTTTATTTCCCCAACTATTAAGTTAGGGAGAAGAAAAGTATATCCCATGAAGTTGAGAGGGTTAAATCATTGCTGAAAAGATTAGAACCATTCACAACACGAGGAGAAAGCAGAATAAAAAGGACACATGTAGCAGTATAAAAATAAAGTTTATGTTGACTTTAATGTAAAATGTCATTCAGATTTACCCCACCAACGAGGTGAGGGTCATGTGATGAGATTCTATATCTTTACTGAAAAGATATTAACATGGATGTTGAAAGTATGAAGCAGTTTTTATTCCTTCAAAGATAAACTTGAATTTAGGGAAGAGTCACCAAGAGATTTTACATACATTATCGTTTAAAATTTTGACATTGAATACTATATATTTCATATATGATATTTTAAGTTATTATTTTCATCATCTAAATCTTTTGGAACATGACGTGATTTGCCATTTATAATTCAGGATTAAAAAAAAAAACTTTGAAAACCATGATAGGGCTCAAGGTTTCACATAAAATTAATCAAGCACTCTCCTAACGTCCTCAATGTCAATGGTGTGTCAACTTCATCAAGGTCTCTATACAATTTGTCACTGTCCATTAGGAACAATACCCACATGTAACCGGTGTCTTATCTGCCACAATAGGTCTTTTCCCACATATCACTTCTAAAACTAATATTTCAAAACTAAGCATCAGGGATGGTTGCCAAATTCTATCTAGTTGTGGAGTTATATATGCCTCTCAGTCCCTGTTACTCCAGTTGTGTCAAGCAACTCTCCCATGTGATGCTGCCTGGCTTAGCCTAAAATCCCCCAATATTGCATTCTTGTCTTTGTCAAACATCAATTTCCTGCTTTGACGGTCCTCTGCATGATTTGTTTAGAAAAGTAGTTAATATAGGAATACTAACATTGACCTTTTTTGAGATTAACATTAATTATCCTTAGGAAATTGCAATTCTGTTATTTTAAGGATATTTTGTGTGTGGTCCTTACAAAATTAAAAGGGGATTGTTAATTAATTAATATGAAAGTGTCCACCAGCACCAGGCACTAACAGTCTAACACCATAGGGTTGGTGCATGGTCACAAATCAATACCAAGGCCATGCGTTTGCATTTCATTGAACAAAAGTTAAATAAAAAATTGCAAAGAATATCTGGTCAGCAAAGCATCACCAAAATGTAAAGTTTTAATTGCTAATATGTTCAAAAGTTTCCAGAAAATCCTACGTCCATTTCTTTCATCCAATAAAACCCCAGGAAAGTTTACAACCATAGTAACACTGACCTGTGAATTAAAAAAACTATCCATACTAGGTAATGGTAGTTATGACCATTGTCCAAATCCTCTTCCTAAACCATCAGTTTTTTCGTCATTTCTACCAACCATCAGTTTTTTCATCATTTATAGGAATTAGTCCTGGGCTCCGGCCATGAGATATCCCGGATTAAAAAAAAAAAATACCTAAATGTATTTTTAATCCCTTAATTTTGGAATAATTTTGTTTTTAGTAATTAAAATTAATCTTTTTAATCTTTATAATTTGAAAAAAGCTTGTTTAAATCCCTCTGTCCTAAATACTGCTGAATGTTTCACTTACTAATTAACTAAGAATTACAATTCTTTTGTATGACACTAGTTTCCTACCCGTGCGATGCACGGATCATTAGCATTTTAGAATAATTTATTATCCAATTTTTACACAAAAGAAATAGCCAGACATTAAAGTGATGGTTAACTATTTTTTTTCTTAATCATAATTTAATTCGAATATTATCATTGTTATTTAAAGTTGATGTTAATTTCCATATAGTAAAATATTTATTTTATTTTATATTTAGATTGATAAAGTTTCAAATTTATTCTTAAATATAATGCCTTATGATTTTATAATGGAACACGACAAAAGTTAACCTATTTATTCTGATACTATACAGTACACATTAAAAATAATTAGTCTATATTTGAGAATTTCATTATAGTAACATTCAATTCAACACGTTAAATATAAATTTTGTTTATTGTTAAATATAAAAAGAAAAAAATTGCTTAATACTACGGTGAAAGAAAGGTTAAAATATAAACTATAAGTCATATTTAAAAGATAATAATTCCATATATCTTATATCTTTTGAAACACATCATTTTGTATACAAATTTTCTATTAGACGAACTCTTGATAATCTTCCTTACAAATCAAAATCTTCAAATTTGAGTTACTCTATGTTCGTAAAAATAACAACATATAATTAACAATAAAAAATATAGTTGATAACATAATTACGTATATTCAAACCAATTACCACAATAAGTAATGGTAGAACAAAAATAGATAAATCAAGATAAAAAGAGAGCTTCTTGTTATGAGTATTTCAAAAAAGATTGTAATCAAAATTATAATAACAAATTTTTTCGAAAGCATAGATTAGTTTATCTAAATTAAGCTAATTCCAAGGTTAATGGCCTAATGCTATGCTTCCCTTAATTTAAATGGGTATGAAACTTGAAAGTGTTAATCCATGCGTATATGTAGATAGATTGATTTGAATTTACATCCAGGAACAACAAATAGGAGAAATTTCTTATCATATATTCATAATATAGATTATGAAAAATTTATTGATTGCGTTGCCATTACGTGTATCTTAGGAGATAAAGTGAATAACTGAAAATTGCAACTTAAAGTGGACTAAGGATGTATCCTTACGTTTCATCAGTGTAATATTTTGTAATAACCTAATAATTTGACTCCCATGTATTTTTCTTGTTAGTTTTCAATGTAGCAGTGTTTACACTTATGCATTTTGTTTGGCAGTAGATAGTTTGGTAACATTTCAATTTTGAATAATCAATTTTTTTGGAAGGCAAGATATATTATTGAATTAATGAAGACACAAAGTCCAGCACAAGTGGTGTTGTTGTATGGTTACATGTAAAGAGCTACAAAATGCCAAGGCTAAAATTGATATCATCAAAAGATTCCACCCATGCATGACTAAAGACCACCTAACTGGCATTAAAAATGTAGAAGCTAAAAAAATTTAGAACTTCAAACAGCCACGGTACAGTCATGTAGGGATATATTTTGGAGTCATACAGTAGTAAAAGGTTTTAGTCAGATGACAAAAACCTTACTGTGTTTTGCCAAGGCTCACCCTCCATCGATATTCACAGTTTAAAATGACAACACAAATTTCATTTGAATAAGTGAAGAAAGATCATTAATACTTTTAACTCAAGACCCATGAATTAAAAATATTTAACAACTTACCAGGCATTGTAGTTTGCAACGATTTTTTCTTGTGACTTCAACGTTAAGTGTGTTGCTAGAACCAAATGAAGAATCATATTACAGTCACATATATAAGACAAAAGAAAGGTTTAAAAATTTGACATTTTAAACTTAAGATGGTCACATAGACTTGAATAACTTAGCTTCATGCCATAACTTAAAGGTACAATTGTATCTGTTGAAGAACGTATCGGGATAAGATGAGAGAGGAAACACAGAAGCCATAAAGGAATGATAGCAGTAAGGAAAAAGTGCAGACTTATGTTCTGGAGGATCAAAATATGCATCTTGCCATTATTGGGGAAATGTTGCAGTATATATGTACACGAAGTATCTTCAAGTTAGTTGTAACTAACCATTCTAACTAACCTAACAGACTTAACTAATTCTTACTAGCATCTGCTAAGATCCCCCCCTCAAGCTGGGAATGGATATTGAGCATTCCCAGCTTGGTGCAAAGGGTTTGAAAAGTGGCAGGAGGTAGAGCTTTTGTGAAAATATCCGCGAGTTGCAAGGAAGATGTTACGGGAAGTAATTTGAGATGACCCGAAGTGACGCGTTGACGAACGATATGACAGTCGATCTCTATATGTTTCGTTCGTTCATGAAAAACAGGATTAGTGGCGATTTGAATAGCTGAACGATTGTCACAGTAAATTGTAGCTGGTTCTATGAATTGTATGCGAAAATCTTGAAGGAGGTAAGTCAGCCACTGGAGTTCGCAGGTAGTCGAAGCTAGGGCTCGGTATTCAGCCTCCGACGAGCTTCGCGAAACTGTGTTTTGCTTCTTAGACTGCCATGAAACAAGGGAGGAACCAAAGTATACGACGAACCCGGTGATCGAGCGTCTGGAATCTTGACAACCCGCCCAGTCCGAGTCGCTGAAAGCCCGGAGTTGAGGAATGCTGGTAGCGGAGAAGAAGACACCAGAACCAGGTGTACTTTTAAGATAACGAAGGACCCGATAGGCAGCTTGAAGGTGCATATTGGTTGGGCTTGACATGTATTGACTCAACTGTTGGACTGCGTACATGATGTTAGGACGCGTGTTGGTGAGGTATATAAGCCGGCCAACTAGTCTCCGATAAGAGGATGATTCTGCGTCTGACAATGGAGTGCCTGCAGTGGTATGTAGTTTGGTGGAGTAATCCATCGGGGTCGTATTTGGTCGACAACCTAACATGCCCGAATCAGACAAAATATCTAAGGTATATTTCCTTTGAGATAAGTGAATGCCATTAGAGGAACGCGCGACTTCAAGGCCGAGAAAATACTTCAAATTTCCGAGATCCTTGATCTTAAAGGTTTGATCAAGGATGGTAATGATCTCCTGTATTTCAGAGCTGCTATTTCCAGTAAGAATGATATCATCCACGTATACTAGTAGTATAGTGGTGATTGATCCAGTAAAACGCAAGAAAAGTGAATGGTCTAATTGAGACTTTTGGAACCCGTGAGTTGTCAGGAGACTTGAAAGCTTCAAGAACCATTGTCGGCTTGCTTGTTTGAGCCCGTATAGAGAGCGCTGCAAACGGCATACTAAGTTTGGGTTCTGAATTGTCAAGCCAGGCGGAACCTGCATATAAACTTCTTCGTCTAATTCTCCATGTAAAAATGCATTGTTAACGTCTAATTGTCTTAGGTGCCAGTTGTTCATAGCGGCAATAGCAAGAAGAAAGCGAACTGTGGTTAGCTTTGCTACTGGAGAGAAGGTGTCAAGGTAGTCAAGGCCCTCCATTTGCGTGTAACCTTTGGCCACGAGACGAGCTTTGTATCTTTCTATGGAACCGTCTGCTCGGTGTTTGATTTTGTATATCCATCTGCATCCTATGGCCGTTTTATGTGGAGGAAGAGGAGTTAATCTCCAAGTCTCGTTCGATTGTAGAGCATCTAATTCAGCTTGCATTGCTTTAATCCAGCAGTCATGCTGAGATGCTTCAGCATAGGAGGAAGGCTCAACTGTGGAAGTAATTGACATAACGAAATGCTTGTGTGTGGGTGATAAGCGTGAATATGAAAGAACTGAGCTTAGAGGGTAGCGAACCTTCGTTGATGCATTGGTATCGTGTGAGGAGAGGTCACGGTGATAATCTCGTAAGTATGTGGGTGTTTGTTTGGTTCGTGTGGAGCGTCTAGGTTGTGGAGAAGTGGCTTTCAGTGTTTGATCTATGGGTTCTTGTACTGGGTGTTGTGTAGTTTCTGCTGTTGGTTCGCAAGGGTTATTGGAGAAGGGTTCTGGTAAGATTGTGCTAGGTTCCATGCATGAAGGTTGTGTGTTAATGATCTGTGGAAAGTGATTCTCATAAAACACGACATTGCGTGATGTAATGATGCTATGTGAATGTAAATCATAAAGCATGTATCCCTTCGTGTTTGGTTTGAACCCAATGAATATGCAGGGGTGAGCTCGAGGTTCCAATTTCTTTCGGTTGGCTTTAATGGTACCAGCATAACATAGACATCCAAATATGCGAAGATGAGATATGTTTGGTATATGTCCATGAAGAGTTTCATATGGTGATATATTATGTAAAAACGGAGTAGGGATGCAATTTATTAAGTATGCTGCGTGTAATAATGCATAGTTCCAGAAACTAGATGGCATGTTAGCTTGAAACAATAAGGCACGTGTGACATTAAGTAAGTGTTGGTGTTTACGTTCCACAATGCCGTTTTGTTCAGGTGTTTCTATGCATGACGTTTGATGCACGATACCTTTTGATGCATAGAAATTGGTCATAATAAATTCAGACCCATTATCACTGCGTATTATTTTAACTTTCTGGTTATATTGAGTTTCAATAGATGTGATGAAATTTATGATGATGTCACGTGTTTCTGCCTTAGAGTGCATAAGATGTACCCAAGTAAACCTCGAATGATCATCTATAATAGTTAGAAAATACTTATGACCATGCATAGATATCTTTGAACAAGGACCCCAGATATCCATGTGAAGCAAATCGAAGTTATGCAATGCGTGTGAAATGCTTGAGGAAAAGGGAAGCTTTTTATGTTTAGCATAATGGCACGTATTACACACGAAATTTCTATCATGTTTCAGAATTGGGTAATAAGGTTTCATACATTGTAGCCTTTCTGTTGATAGATGGCCCATTCGAAAATGCCAAAGATCAACTGGTATAATATTGCATTTAGGGTGGACAATGGCCGAGTATACAGCTTTATCGTTTTGGTCTGGTATGAGATGATACAAGCCATGTCTCTCCTTAACTATACCAATCCTCATACGAGTGTTCGTGTCCTGCAGCATGCATGATGTAGAAGAAAAAATTAGTGCACAATCAGTGGATGACACAAGTTTAGAAATTGAAATGAGATTGAAAGTGAACGTGGGTATGTATAAGACATTAAACAAGGTTATGGTCTTCGAAAGATACACAATCCCTGAGTGGGTAGCTTGTACATGGTGACCGTTAGGGAGTTTCACTGTGACGGGGTTGATAGGCTCATATGAATGAAGATTGTTCAGAGAACAAGTCACATGATCTGTGGCTCCTGAATCTAGTATCCAGGAGCTTACGATGGATGACGACATACCTGGGTTGGGAAGCCTATCAGTGGTGCAAGATAATATTGAAGCAACCTGTTTGGTTTGCTCCGATGCCGTGCTTCCAGTCAATGGCCGTTGGATTAAAGCAAGTAGAGCCTTATGTTGCTCTGGTGAGAATCGAACGGAATCTTGGGCTTCATGATGCTGGGTTTGATCGTCCATAGATTTGTCATTCATCGTCACCACGTTATTGACCGTGGTTCTTCCACTGTATGGCTTATATCCCGGTGGATAGCCGTGTTTCCGGTAGCACACGTCTACGGTGTGGCCCATTTTTCCGCAGTGGGTACAAGACTTTCTTCCCCCATAGGTTTTGTTTCTTGCTTCATGATTGAGGGGCATACCATGCTTCTTGTAGCACACATTTTCAGTGTGACCGGCTCGTCCACAAAACTCGCAAATGGACCTTGCAGCGTTAATGGAGATTTCCTTAGATTCGAAAGTGAGATTGGGAGAAGAATTACCTAGTAATTGTCGTTCTTGTTGCGCCACATACGAGAAGATTTTCGATATAGGTGGTATGGGATCCATAAGCAATACGTGAGATCGAATGTTCGTGTATTGCTCATTCAAACCTCGCAGGAACTGCATAGCTCGGTCCTCAAGCTTTCTCTGTCCGATAATGGCAGAAACTGAGCAAGAACATCGGATGTTGCAGGTGCAGACTGGGTCAGGTCTGAAGCTTTCAATTTCGTCCCAGATGACACGTAGTCGAGTGAAGTATTCTGTTATCGTCAACGCTCCTTGCTTCAATGTTGACGCTTCTTGTTGAAGGTCGGAAATTCTTAATAAATCACCCTGCGAATATCTCGATCTTAAATCTCTCCAAATATCTTCTGCTTTATCCATCCAAAGCACACTTTGCCTTATGGAAGTGGCTACAGAGTGGACTATCCAGGATACAACCATGTTGTTGCATCGCCGCCACGCACCGTACATTCTATCGGTTTTCAGCGGTTCCGGCGCGCTTCCGTCGACGAACTCCAGTTTGTTTTTGGCGCTAAGAGCAGTGATCATGGAACGGCTCCATGAGTGATAGTTAGTCGATTCTAGCACTGGTGACACAAGGGCAGTAGCTGGGTTTTCGCTTGGGTGAAGGTACAGATAACTCTCGGCATTGTTGTAAGTTGCTTCGTTCATGGTGGCTAATGATTCGTTTGAGAGGAAGATGATGATGTGTGTGCGCAGCAGAGCTCCTCATTTGAAGAGCTCTGATACCATGTTGAAGAACGTATCGGGATAAGATGAGAGAGGAAACACAGAAGCCATAAAGGAATGATAGCAGTAAGGAAAAAGTGCAGACTTATGTTCTGGAGGATCAAAATATGCATCTTGCCATTATTGGGGAAATGTTGCAGTATATATGTACACGAAGTATCTTCAAGTTAGTTGTAACTAACCATTCTAACTAACCTAACAGACTTAACTAATTCTTACTAGCATCTGCTAAGAGTATCTGGCAGGCTCTAAACATGACACATGAAAAATCACTAAGAAATTGTAAGGATATTTATCAATAGCAAATGAACATTATAAATGCCAGGCATGCAAAACATAAGAAAAAAGGTAAAGTGATATGTGTCCTAAGCAAGCATAAGATTATAGTAAAGTTGACTAAAAACACAGTTCTATCTGTAACATACTAACGAAGCCCAATTTAATCAAGAGCCATTGACCCTTTAACCCATCAAAATCAATTCAAGTCAAATACCCATGACCCATAGTGACAATCCAAACCCGTTTTTGAACCCAATTCCCATTAAGCAAAGACAAACCCTATAGCTACACGGTTCCCTCTTTCCGTTTAACACACATCCCACTTTCTTCAATTGTCTATTCCCTTTGTCCCACAATCCTCTATACTTTTTATTTTTAAAACCAAGTATTTCTAGACAGAAAGTAAAAAATTAATCCCTTAGAATATTAAAATTCATTAGGGTATGAGGACATTGCTACGTGCACCTAGCAAAATTGCTGGCACACCCAACAATTGCATGATTTTCCCGTGTTGCCCTTCTATAAAAGGAACACGGATTGACTAATTTGAAGTGTTTTTTTTTCTTCAAAAATATATTTTATGAATTAATTTAAAATTAATGGTCCAAGCAAGAGTTAACTTTCGTGTTATTAACACGACACTCTAACCAATTAAGCAAATAAGTTAATTATGTTATAAAATAAATAATGTTACTATATATAACACTAAAATTTCTAATGCATATTTAATGCGTATGTAAATTTAAATAATAAATTTTGTGACAATTAATTTTGATATAACACTAAAATGAAGATCCTTAGCGAACAAAGCCATGATGGTTACTCTCTACATAGAAACGAGACATGCTCAAGTTGAAAAGTTGTAATAGTGAATTCACACAAATATTTCATCATTGGCTACAATTTCACCTATTTTAAATCTTTTTCTATCATGAATTATTTTTTTTGACAAAATAAGGTTGTGCAATATTATAAAAAATAAAAAATAAAAATTTAACTATTATTTAACTAATAATATGTTGGAAACGAAGTTGTAAATCATGAACGATTTCTTCCAAAGGCGTGTTTTGGCACTATACTCATACGGATTAAGTTAATCCATATGAGTTATATGAATTATGTGATCAGTATAATTCATAGGGATTAACCAATAATTGAATTATACGAATTACATAATTCGTAAAAACAAAAACACTTAAAGAATATTTTTTAAATTTTGTTTTAATGCTAGTTATGCACCTAGCAACACCCGAACTACCACACACCAAGGTTAAGGGCCCAAAATCCTCTATACCCAATCAACTTTCATTGTGACCACAAGCCACCGCCATTTCCTCATACAGTTCAACCGTGTCTCAACAAAGCTTCTCACTCTCCCAGCTCGAGGCATAGCAATCAGCAAAGGGAGTCATTTTAATACTATTCTCGGTTAAAGCAGAGCATGGGAAGAAGCAAAAAAACATAGCAATTGAATAAAACCTCAAATGGAGAAATGAAGGTGACTGGAAGCTGCAACACACAAGACCCTCCTGCAGTCAACTATCACGCTTGGCTCAAGGAGGAGAGCAAGACACCAACAATAAATGGAAGCCACCGCAAGAGAGAAAGGGGGTGAGAATTTTTACTTCTGTAAAGGGAGAAAAGGGAATTGCAAGGAGAAAAACTTGTTGTAATTTTCAGGGCTTGAAGAATTTAGCTGTATTTTGGCACTGAGCTATTAATAGTAGGCAACACTGATCTTAATTATCTGTGTAAGTGTAAGTTCTCATTGTGCAATCTCTATGTGAGGAATATGTTCCATGTGATTGATTCTTCTGATTTTCCCTGAATCATCCTCCCTTTTTTTTTTTTTTTATTGCTTTTGAGTTGTTATTAGTTTTGGTTTGTTTGTTGTTTGCTACTATTGCGATTTATTCGGTTATTGCCAGTTACTTGTTTGATAAATATCTAGACTAGTTGATTTGGCTAAACCTCAGGTCTTCAACACTGTCCTTTGATTGATTGTGTATATGTTCTCTGTATGTCTGAGTTGAAGTTTATTTACCGGTTCAATAATATGCATATGTTTATGAGGGATTTATGATGAGTGGATCTCTGTTTCTTTGGCCCTCGTGTTCTATTCATTACTTTTACCTCTTGGTGTGATTTTAGCTCTCTACGGTCTCTTAGTTCAGACCAAAATACATATATGTAGAGATTGATAAAAATGCTTTTGGTTCTCGGTATTGTTAGTGTTCAATGACTAAGTTAAAAGAAGGGACATCAACATGTTCTACTCCATAAGTCTGGTTTGGTTTCACAGCAATAGCAATTACGTTGTTAATGATTATTTAATGATACACTGTTGCACCACTCCACTGCATTTATTTGTCTTTGATTTTCTTTTCTTCATTCCTTGTTTAATCCAAGTCTCGACTAGTTTTGCCTTGTCTTTTCTTTGCTAAGTTTCTGTCTGCATTGTTTTGAATCTTGATGCATTATTTTGTCAACTAGCTTTGATTCTTTTTTAATTTGGTCTTGTAGCATTTGCTGCAGTGGGATAAAAAGTTGAGATTTATGCAAAAGGCATTGCAGTTGGAATGATAATGTAAATAGGCAATATTGATAAAAAAAAAAAAGAAGGAAAGTTAACAATTATAACTTAATTAGATAACAATAATATTTCATAACCAAGTATTTACAATTTAATTTAACAAAATGGCATTAAAGAATTCGCTTGGGTGTATATCTTTGGCAATTTCATATTTTAGGACCTATAAGTTGTGACAACATGGAAATCCTAAATTTAATATAAAAAATAAAAAAACAAAACATTAATTCTCTTTTTTCAAAAATAATTACAAAATTTGAAGCTTGTTAAAAATAAAATATTTTTTATCATAATCTTTTTATGTTAGATAAATATTTTAAAAGTTAAAATTAGTTTGCTAGAAGTAATTATCTTTATGACGAACTTAATAGAATGACTTTCCGTATGTATAATCAACTCCGAAGTCAAATTTAATTCCAAAGGTCATTTTGTTTTAAAAAATATTTTTTCGTAGTTTGCCTTTTGATAAATTATGGTAGTGATTCCTTTGTTTTTAAACTTATTATTTTACCGGCCTACCGTGACCCTGGATGCCCCAACAGTGAAGAAAAGTGGTATATTTCTTGGGCTCTAGACCCTTAGTGACAAAACTTTTCATGTGAAGAGGTTGTTCTTGGGGCATCACTTGCAATGCCATCTCTTGTTGATGTTCTTGTCAATGCTGCAGATGTTGCTTATCAAAAGCTTGATGATCTGAAGAAGATGCCTTTTTACTTATCGGAGATTCTGCCTTAAAGGGGGCTCCGTTTTGCTTGAAAGAGGTAAAACAGTATTTTCTCCTACTGACTTTGAGCCGTCCCCCTGCGTTTGAAAATCCACCACATTTTTATTTATTTAGATAATTCAACTAAAATTAATCTATCATATTATCAAAGCCAGTTCATAAGAAATAGTGAAATATTATCAATTTGTAGAACTAACAATTTGGACAATATCATTTTCAAACTTAATAAGGAAAACAAAAGAGTGAGATTTCTTGAACTTTAAGAGACTACTACTCTTGGGGTTTGTCAAAATCTCATTGGCCATGAAGGAAACATTTCTCGTGTAATTGTAGGCATGCCTGTGAATAAAGGTGAAGAATCACAAAAGCAAACTCTCAAGAGGATCACCAAGTTCAAATAGATGAAGACTACCAAAAGACAAAGGCATGAGGACCTTCAATTATTATTAAAAAAAAAAAAAGAAAAAGAAGGCAGAGGAATCTAGTCTAACTAACTTTCATCAGTTATGGAATAGGTAAAATCATGCAAAGGAAGTTAGATTTTAAGATTGTAACTCCACGCCATGGATGTCTATTGTCTTAGAATCTATGAAGTACGGATACCGACACGGATACCGAACACAACACCGACACGGATACCGAACACAACACCGACACGGATACCTGGACACCTGTAATGTCCAAAACATAGAACGTAGTACAGGTGTCATGTCGATGTCGAATATTGACACGGACGCATGTCGAATACCGAACACGACAAGGGACCGGAGTGTCCGTACTTCATAACTTAGAATCATTATGGTATAAAAAATGGTAACCCCCTGCAAATTCTTCATACGTATTCAAATGCTCTTATCCTTCACCCCCTAACACCTATGTTTTCTCTATGCTTTTGGAGAGAGTTAGTTATCCAACATGTTTTCTCATATATAAATATAAATCACAGTACAAAAACAGGGATAAATATAAATTTTTTTAAAAATATAGGAATCTGTATTCAATAAAAATCGTTATCTGCAGAAATCCCTCAGTCACCGTGATAAAAAGGACTACCACGCATAGATAAAGCAAAAAAGCAAAATCCCATCAAAACTTAACCGCCGCGAATGCTAGTCTTGAAGGCTGAGAAAGGTGACTGATGAGTAGAATATTTTAAAAAATGACGAGTTGAAGCAGAGAATTTCAGCGGGAAGGAGATGAGCATGTGATTAGGTTAAATTTCATTAATTCTTTTATAACTAGAAATAATATTCGATTTTTTTACATTAATTATATTTTAGTTCGATTAATCTAAAATATAATTTTTGAAATAAACAAATTGATTTTGCATTTTTGTCATCAAACACCATATTACATGTTTGTTTTCCTTTCAAAATATTCATTTTGACGATTTTCTGTGGAAAGATGTTTAGGCAAAGGGAAAAAAACAAACCTTTTTTTTTTTTCAAATCATAGGAATTAAAAGATTAATTTTAAAATCGAAGGAAAAAGCAAACAAATTTTAAATTTGAAGAATTTAAGTCAAAATAATAATAATAATAATCAAATTCAGTAAAAAAAAGTGGTTGGAGAAAAATACCCACACAAGAAGGATTGAAAAGACTAACGATTTGTTGGGAGATTTTTTTCAGAACCATACATAAAAAAAATAACATGCCCAAACATACATATCTCTTTATTATTTACACAAAAATACAACTTTACTATGTACATTGTAAATTCGGATTGGAAGGACCTAAACTTACCGTGTGTTTTTTATTTTTTTTTTCTTTCAAAAACCCATTGAGAATTTGGGTCCTCCAACTTGAATTCATAACGTAATTTTTTTAAGAAAAAATAATTTTTTAAAGATTTAAAAATAATATAAATAAAAAATTCATAAAATTAGAGATATACATAATAAACAAAACATAATAAAGCGTTACGACACATGATCACTAATTTGGCATAGTAACTCAATTCGGTGCTAAAAAAATGAAAAATTTTCCGACCTTGGTCAAAACTATGTATAAGAAGTTAAACAAATATTTCATTGACCGTGAGACTCAAGCTAATGCAATGATTGCCTTCAGACAAGTTTACGCACTCATTGCACCAAGTTCATCACTGAAGAAGAAACCAAGTCCACCACTCATTTCGTTCAACAATTTGACTGCCAAAGATTTTAGTTTCAACGTGAGGAAAGAGTGAATTCGAGATACAGACATCCTATGAGACTGGATCAAAGAATTTGCGATTGTGGAAAGTCTCAAAAGCTACACATATCATGTGCAGATGTCATTGCTGCATGTAAGCACATCAATATAGATTACTTGCAATATGTTCATCTAGTATAACTACGTGTCGAGTGTCTATAAAGTCCCGTTAGCAAGCATGCGTCATCATGATTATTGGCTATCATATGAAGGACCACAATTATGCATCAATCCAGCCATGAGAAGAAATAAAAAAATGTCGACCAAAGTCAACAAGAATACAGACTAATATGGATGAACTAGAAAGAGGTAAATCAAATCATTGTTCAATCTACAGGCTTGTAGGTTATTAAAAAATAAGTATCCTCATCGTCCTGAAAGTTCTAGTCTAACAAATTAAATTTCTTTTTATGTTTAGTGTCAATGTATTTAATTTCACACTATATATAAATTAGAAAAAAAATTCTTCAACAAGAGTGTTTTCAACTATTTTTCTTTAATTTTATTATCTTCTTTAATATATTTTCTAATTTTATTAATTTTCTTTATTTATATTATTTTTAAATCTTTTAGAAAAAATTAATTTTTCTTAAAAAAGATCAGGTTGAGAGAATCCGAATTTCCAACGGATTTTTGATTTTTTTTTTTGAAAAACACAGTGTAAATTGTATATATGTGTAAATGATGTGGGATATGTATGTTTGGGTATATAATTTTTTTTATGTATGTTTCTGAAAAAAAAATCTGGCTGAGAGGGTGCTGGACGCAAGTTGTGTTTGTAAGAAAATGAAGACATAAAAGCAAACCCATAACCACGAGGCAAGTCCGTACAAAGAGCAATGAAGAAGATAAAAGAAGTTGCAAAAGGAATAGGTATAGGAAGAAGAGTTGGCTGACATCATGGATATTCTGTAAGGTTAAAAAGCATGGTCTGTGGAGAAAAAGGTCTGCACAGTAAGAATAAGAATGAGTCTTGGAAGGTGTTTTCATAATTTCATCGGGGACAAAAAAAGCTAACTCTAAATTATAACTTCAAGTCAACTACAATAAATCACAATTACAATCAAAAGAAAATGGACAATGTATTGTCCTAATGAATCAAAATCAGCTTCTGCATAATGCTACTATATTATACACATGAGCCGTGGTGAAATAGAACTACACAAATTGTTAGATCAATCAGCATGACTTCTTTCTTATGTGATTTCCTTATAAAAGGCACACAAATCCAGCAAATGAAAATTATTATGGATAGTTGGATATATCCCAAAATATTTAAAATAAAAGAATTGCACTGGAGTCTGTTATTATGTATATGTACTATTGCATCAAATAGAACCAAATTTTAAACCATATACAGAATGCTATTTTCATACAAACAATTCAACTATTGATGATTAAAGGAATGAAACAATAACCTATATATATCATGGGAACACAGTTTACAAAATTGTGGTGATTCATTTTGTAGGTGTACCAATGAACCAGTAGTCAAATGATTTTCTAGACTACTCATCTGCCCTCATTGTCAGAGTCGTGAAAGAGCAGTTGGAGGAGTAAATATCCTCAATTGTGGGGTGAAACCTGTTAACAAAGCTCCCAACATATCCAGCTGCTGAATTTATTTTGTCAAGCAAGCTCATATCTAAACTCTCTCCTTCTAGCACTTTCACAACCTGTCTCATACTTGGCCTAACATGAGGGTCATGATGAGTGCACAACAAACCAAGATGAAGAACCCTCTTAACCTCATCAATGCTACATTCACCCCTCCTTTTTAATCTTTCATCAAGAGCAGAACACTCTTCTCCTCTCTCCTTTAGACTCCATAACCAAGTAACCAAAGGCCTGTTTTCTTCATTTGGTCTTCTCCCACACACCACCTCTAAAATCAACACACCGAAACTGAACACATCAGTCTGAGTTGAGGCTCTCCCAGTGTGAATAAGTTCAGGTGCCATGAAACCAACAGTTCCAATCACTTGTGAGGTATGAGCAATCTGCCCATGATGGTGCATTCTTGCTAGTCCAAAATCCCCCAACCTTGCATTCATACCCTTATCAAGTAACACATTGCTTGACTTGATGTCTCTGTGCAACACCTTAACCTCCCAACCCTCATGCAAGTACAATATTCCATGTGCCACATCCTTCAGCACCTTGATTCTCTTCTCCCACCCAAAAATTGTGTTCTCATCACCATCAAATATTCTTTTGTCTAAACTCCCATTATCCATATAGTCATAGATTAAAATCAAGCTCCTCTGTTTCTTACACCAACCTCTCAATGGAACCACATTCTTATGCTTTAACCTGCCTAAACTTGAAATCTCAGACAAAAACTCTCTCATTCCATGTTCACTGTCACAAGGAATTCTTTTCACTGCAACTTGCACTCCTTGCAGAAGCCCTTTATAGACTTTCCCATTCCCTCCAAACCCAATTACATGTTGGTCTGAAAATCCTTTAGTAGCAGCATAAATATCTTCATAACTAACACGGTGTGGCCAATACTCTAGTTCCCAATCTTCAATTTCTTCTTGTTCTTCGTCCTTTCTTTTGCTCCTTTTTCTTCTGAGAAAAAGCACAAATATCACAACAGCACCACCAATGACAAACAAAACACCTATAATGATCCCTACAATAAAACCTGTTGACCTCAAAATAGACTCTTTGGAATGCACAAATGAAGGCAAATTTGTAGTGACTAAAGCATCACCAATGGAAAAATTTGTGTTACTGAAGCTCCAAGCCAAAATCTTGTGACTCTCCACAAGCTGCCCTGTTGCCCCACAAAATCCAACATACATTTCATCCAGAAGAACTTCAGAAAGATCCACAATTTCACTAATCAAGGGCCTCTGAGGCCTTTTTTGGCCTGCAGGAGCCATTGTGACATTAACTCTAGAATCCAAATATTCAATCCACACCTGATAGTTCTCACCATCATTAAGCTTCAAATCCTCGAACTCATCGTTGTCGCCGCCACCCCAAAATCCAGCATCATGGGAAGCAAAAGAAGAAAGAGAGTTTATGTCCACCCCCACATGGTTGTCATTTATGTCATTAAACTCTTGGTTGTCAAACACATCAAACTCAACGCCAAAGACATGGTTGTTGGGATCACCATTGTTGGTATAGTTAAAGAGGCCAAGATGCTGAGCAGAATTCACCCCAGTGGTGCCTGCAGAAGGTGTCAATATGAAGACAAAGCCATGGCCAGGGAGAAGGTCTTTGAAGGGTGTAATGGAGAAAATGAATGAGGTTGAGAATGGTAAAGGGGTTGAAGAAGAGTTGGAAGGTTTTGTGAGAATCTTAAAAGGGTAGAAAGCACGGCCCACAGAGAAGGTGGAACGGTTGGTGAGGGTGAGGATGGAAGATTCTATGGTGGCGTTGCCGTGTAGAAGGGTGTTGGTGGAGTTGAAGTTGGTGTTGTAGATGAACTCTGTACATGAAACTGAGGTTAGAAGAAGAAGGGTAAGGTTTGAGATGATGAAAAGAAGCAAAGAGATGAGAAGTGTAGACATTGAAGATGTAAGTGATTGTTTAAGATTTTTTTGTTGCTAAGAAGCAATATGGCAGTGATCAAAGGAAAGTTAATATGCAATCAAAGGTCAACATGAGATGAAAAGTTAGACTTTTCTTTTTCTTTTCATTTTATTATTTGTTTGTTCACACCACCAAAGAGGAATGTTTCAGAATTGAGACTCAGACTCAGTTAGCAGACATGTGGGACATGACTTCAAGAGGGATTCGGCAACTAGAATTGTGTATCACTGTTTCTTTGAAGAAATTGTGTGAATCACTTTATGATAAGGTTGGATGGTTGGACTTGGACACTTTGACCATTATGAGATCATGCACGTATACTCAACTTCTCACACAAAATAAAAAGTTCACCACATTTATACTGAAAGTTCACTACAATTCCTAAAAAAATTATCTTAAAATAACTATTATGTTAATTTTTTTAATATAAATGTTAATTATCTTTTTTTACTTATATTCTTTGCATTATTAATGATGAATAAAATTTATAAATAAATTAATCACTTTTGTAAAATTAGTATATTTTTTCTTTATTTATTGTTATTTTTTTATAAAATAATCTAAAACGAAAATTATTTTAAGATAGAGAAAGTGATATTTTATTTTTTATATTGTTGATTACTCATTATTTATTATTAATAATGTTAAATAAGCTTTTTTCATATTGATATATATATATATATTGCTATATATCATTAATAAATAGACAATTATAATTAATTAAAAAATGAATAATTTACTTATTTAATTTTCTAGAAGTGATTAATCAATTTTTTTTACTAAAATTAGTCATCATTTCATATATACCAATAAAATAGTACAAAAAAACAATTTTAAATTTGATCTCTGAAAAAAATGATATATTAATTTGGTAGACAGTGAGAGTGCGCTGGGGGTTGGTTGACAAAATAAATTTTATTTACTTGTCATCATATTCTTTTTTAATAATTGTACTTCAAATTTGTAAACTGTAATAATTAAACATTTATCAATATGTATTATTATTAGTTTAGTAATTTTTATCACTCAAATTTTACTGTGTTATTTGTTTTATTAAAATTTATGTCACTCCATTAATTTTTTTCATTCTTTATGAAAAAAAATTAAGATATTTATTTAACTTACCGTTTTTCTAAGATTTTTTTTTTTGAAATTTTCTTTATACTAATGTTAGTAGTATAAATAAATTAAAAGGCATTTCCGAGGGAATATATAGAAATTTTACCAATGTATATTTTTATTTACTTAATATTTTTATATGTAATAAAGTATATATTTAATTCATTAACGACTCAATGTTCTATAATTAATATTTGTTTTACATAAATATAATAAATACAAAATGTTATTGAACAGTTAAAATATATGGAAAGTCAAGAAAATGGAAATAAAACAAGTTATAAAAAATTAAATGAAATTATTGTTTTAATAAATTAAAAAAATTTGAAAATATAAAAGTATCTCATAAATACTTAAGAGAAAGAAATTTTATATATTAATTAATTTAATCAACGGGAGTGTATCTACTATCTAATAAGAAAACCATTTTAATAACTGTTATGGTTCACGACGGCGAAGGGTACAAGGGAGAGGAGAGAGAGTTAAGCAATTCACACACGCCCTTATTTGAGGAAGGGAAAACTCTTGGATTTCGTAACTGAATATCTCTTACATGCTTGTGATTACACAGTTTGTATTATTTATAGCTATGCTTACGTAACTGCCTAACAGAATCAGTTAGAGCTAACGAATACAAGCACGTGCGGGAATGAACGAATGGCTCATGCTTGCCCTAACGGCCTGGGTTGAGGTTTCATGAAGATCCATGCATGTGGTCAACGTAGTAGTCCTTCAAGTGAATGGGTGCTGACTTGACCCGAACTGATCTGGGCCGTGCTTGGGCTGGGTTGCTAGCAGCTGAGTTACTAACAATACCTCCTCCACCAAAGTCCACCTTGTCCTTAAGGTGGTAGGACTTGCAAAGGGAGGGCCATGGCTCCCATGTGGTGTCCTCTGGGGGTTCCCCAACCCACTGTGTGAGAACCATCTGTGTCGGAGGGTCGGTTGAGTCATCCATCTTTGAATCGAGGAAGCATAGTGGACGCCGTATTGGTTGTTGAGTGAGAGTTCCCAAAGGCCAGGTGTCGGTGGAAAGGGGTGGGGGACCGTGGTGAGCACGAAGAAGAGAACTGTGGAAAACGGGGTGAACCTGAGAGTCAGGTGGAAGACGCAGGCGGTATGCGACGAAACCAATGCGATCTTCGAACATGAAGGGTCCGAAGAAACGTTTGGAGAGTTTGGGGTGATGAGGGCCTGTGACAGACGTTTGTCGGCCGGGCCGTAGGCGTACGTAGACCCACTGTCCCACCGAAAAGGAGACGTCGTCGCGCTTGGCATCAGCATAGCGTTTCATGGTGGCCTGAGCTTTCTGTAATTTCTTCTGGAGCTGGGAGTGGAGGGCTTGTCGGGTCTCGAGGAGAGACTAGGCGACTTCATTGTTGGTGGTTGTGGTGAGGTAATCTCGTATGGCCGGTGGGGGTTTGCCATAGATAATTTCAAATGGTGTCAATCCAGTGCTGGAATGTAATGATGTGTTATAGCACCATTCTGCGAGGGCCAAGTAATGGAACCATGCTGCGGTTTGAGAGTGAACGAAGCATCTCAGATACTGTTCGAGGATCCTATTCATCACCTCCGTCTGTCCATCGGACTGGGGGTGATAGGCTGTGCTGAGTCGCAGTTGGGTGCCAGAAAGTCTGAATAATTCACGCCAGAAGTTGCTCAGGAATATAGGATCACGGTCGGACACGATGCTTCTGGGGAAACCGTGAAGTTTGCACACAATGTTCAGGAAAAAATTAGCTACCTTGAATGTGGTGAAGCTGGTTGGTAAGGCTCCTAAGTTTACCCCCTTTGAATATCGATCAACCACAACGAAGATGACGGTGAAGCCATTGGAGGAGGGGAGGTGTGTGATGAAGTCCATAGAGAGGTCTTCCCACACCCCTGTAGGGATTGGTAATGGCTGCAGGAGGCCCGCCGGGCGTTTGGACGAGTTTTTGTTTTGCTGACAGACGGAGCATCGTTTGATGAAATGGCGAACGTCATCCTTAAGGTTTGCCCAGAAAAAGTTGGATTGGATGTGGTGGGTGGTCTTTGCGATGTCGAGGTGGCCACCCAAAGGCGTTGCATGGTATTCAGATAATAAGCTAGGGATGCAAGGATTGTTACTGTGCAACCAGATTCGTCCCTTAAACAAGATTAAATTGTTGCAGAAGGTGTAACCTGGGTAGCTAGCTGGGTTAGAGAGAATCGAGTGCTTGAGTTGTTGGAACTCCGGGGTGGATTCTAACGACTTGCGGATATCACTAAGGAAATCCAACTGAGGGACTGAGAGGATGAGTAGCTGCGCCGTGGGTGGTGGAGCTTGAGAGAGAGCGTCAGCCACTACGTTGGTTGCTCCTGCCTTGTATTGTATGGAGTAGTCATACCCCAAAAGATTTGATAGATAATAATGCTGCTCTGGAGTTTGTATGATTTGTGTCATCAATTCTCGAATGCTCTTATGGTCTGTGAGAATCGTGAATGGACGACCCAACAAGTATTGTCTCCATTTACGCACAGTTGCAACAATGGCGTGGAGCTCACGAATATATGTGGAAGCCTGGGTTAGTCGAGGATTGAGACCCTTACTGAAGTAAGCTAAGGGGTGTCCTTTCTAGGTGAGGACGGCGCCGATAGCCATCGCGGAGGCATCCGTTTCGATCACGAAAGGTTCGACAAAGTTGGGTAGTGCTAATACCAGAGCGTTAGTCATGGCATACTTGAGCTGAATGAAAGCTTCTTGGGACTCAGTGGTCCATGTGAATGCATCTTTACAAAGTAAGCTTGTGAGGGGAGCTGCAATGGCGGCATAACCTCGTATGAATTTTCTATAAAAGCCAGTAAGGCCTAAGAAGGCGCGTAGTTCCCTGACGGACGTTGGGGTAGGCCATTGCACCATAGCTTGGATTTTCGAGGGTTCCGGCGTGACTCCATTGCCTGAAACCATGTGCCCCAGATATTCAATGGTTTGTTGCGCGGATAGACATTTAGATTGCTTGAGATAGAACTCAGCGTTTTGCAGTGCTTCGAAGATAGCCTCTAGGTGTTGGAGATGGGATGACAGGGAGCTGCTGTAGACCAAAATGTCATAAAAAAAACTGTGACAAATCTTCGTAGAAAGGGCTGCAGGAGGTGGTTCATGGCGGATTGAAATGTTGATGGGGCATTGCTAAGCCCGAAGGGCATCACGAGGTATTTGAAGTGGCCATTATGTGTTCGAAAGGCGGTTTTCTCCACGTCTGCTTCATGCATCAGAATTTGGTGGAAACCCTGCCAGAGATCGAGTTTGGAGAACCAAGTGGCCTGTCCTAGCTCATCTAACAGCTCGTCGATCATTGGTATGAGAAACCGATCGTGAATAGTAACTGCGTTGAGGGCCCTGTAATCAACGCATAGCCTCCACGTACCGTCTTTCTTCTTTACCAGGAGAACCAGTGAAGAATATGGACTGGAACTGGGTCGTATGAGGCCAACTGAGAGGAGATCGGAGACTTGCTTCTCAATTTCATTCTTTTGGAAGTGGGGGTACCTGTACGGCCTGACGTTGATGGGGGCTGTGGCGGGTTGTAGTGTAACGCGGTGAACCACTTGACGAGGTGGTGGTAGTCGTGAGGGAGTCTGGAACAGATGGTTGTATCGGAGAAGAAGATGCTGAATGGAAGGGAAGGGATGTTGGGCCAGGGCAGTTTCGGGTGTGGTTACGGGTCAGACACTGAGCTGATAAAAAGCTGAAGTGGCACCTGTTTGAATGAACCGCTTTAGTTGGGCCGGGGATACGGGTTCAAGCCAAATTGCTGAGTCTGCTGTTAACAACACCTCCTGGCCATGATGAGTGAAGTTCATGATACGTGATGTGTAGTCCGTTGTTATTGGGCCTAACTTCTTCAGCCAGTCGACTCCCAGGACGGCATCAGCTCCACTGATTTGCAAAAGGTGGAACGAAACGGAAAATGGGTGGCCCTGGATCGTGACTAACGTCTTAGGGCAGACTTGATTGCAATCCAAGGTGGAACCATTACCAACTAACACTTGCAGAGGTTGAGTGGATTGAATTGGAAGTTTCAGGAACTGAGCAATGCGTGGTTGAAGGAAGTTGTGAGTACTTCCGCTATCAACCAAAATGGTGAGTTGTGCGTTCTTCACGGAGCCAAAGATTCTGAAAGTGTCCGTTGACGGGGAACCTGATAACGCGTGAAGGCTAATATGGGAGCAGTTTGAATCCGCAGATGGCTCGTTGTTGGTATCGATGGAGGTAGGGAGAGCTTCCTCGAGCTCTGAAACGCTCACGTCGGGGTCAAGTTGTTGATCATCAGCGATGAGGAGCATGACTCGTCCTTTACAACGATGATTAGTGTTCCACTTCTCATCACAATTGTAACATAGCCCCTTTTCTCGCCGGAAAGCTATCTCGGCCGGGGAACGTTGCACGAATGGAGGTTTAGCTTTTGTAGTGGGGTTGGGTGTGAGAGGTTGAAGCGGTTTAGGCTGGTAGAGGTTGCGAGTGTTCGAGACCACTCTATCTCGAAGCTTCTCTTCTTGAAGCTTAGCGAGAGCAGTTGCTTGCAAGAGGGAGATTGGTTGTAGGGTCATTACCTCGCGACGGACATCGGCGTTTAAACCGGAAATGAAACAACTTAAAAGGAATGGGGGAGGAAGACCTACCACACGGTTTGCAAGGCGTTCAAATTCCGTTAGATACTCGTTGACGGAGCCTTTCTGTGTCAACTTGAACAAAGCTCCCTTTGGATCATCGTAAAAGGTTGGAGCGAAGCGTGACTCAAGAGCCTGAAGAAAACCTTCCCAGGAGGTAATGAAGCCGTTGGAGAACATCCACTGATACCAACTCAGTGCTGCGCCGTCGAGGTACAGGGAAGCAACTGTGATACGTTCCTCCTCCGGTGTATCCTGGTATTGAAAGAGTTGAGTGATCTTGAAGATCCAGCCTAAAGGATCATGACCATCAAACCGAGGAATGTCTAGCTTAACGGAATTACGTTGAGGCTTGTGGTGGTTTGCAGAGTTGGCCGCATTCCGGCCGGAGTCGTGAAGGCGAAGGTGATCGAGGATCGAATTAACCTTGCCAGAAAGATCCATGTATCGATCTGAGAGAGAGGCTTGACTATTGGTAAGGAGCGTTATGGCCTCTTCAAGGCAGTCTGTAGTGGTTTTTCTGGTTCCATGGTCGGCCATGGCGATGGCGACGACGGTAGGTCGGACCAGTTGTTATGGTTCACGATGGCAAAGGGTACAAGGGAGAGGAGAGAGAGTTAAGCAATTCACACACGCCCTTATTCGAGGAAGGGAAAACTCCTGGATTTCGTAACTGAATATCTCTTACATGCTTGTGATTACACAGTTTGTATTATTTATAGCTATGCTCACGTAACTGCCTAACAGAATCAGTTAGAGCTAACGAATACAAGCACGTGCGGGAATGAACAAATGGCTCATGCTTGCCCTAACGGCCTGGGTTGAGGTTTCATGAAGATCCATGCATGTGGTCAACGTGGTAGTCCTTCAAGTGAATGGGTGCTGACTTGACCCGAACTGATCTGGGCCGTGCTTGGGCTGGGTTGCTAGCAGCTGAATTACTAACAATAAAAGAGTAAGTGAAATAAATTTCAACCATGCAATTATACTTAAATGATCAAAATTCGTGCTCTTATGGCAGATGAAAGAGACACTTTCTTTACTCGTTTGTAATCTTATTTTGTTATCTTTCATACTAATAAAAAAAATACTTAATAGTTAAAATTAAATATTAATTAACGTCAAATTACATTGGTCGAAATAAAATTTGATTTGAATTTTTTAGATAAAATCTTTATTTAAATTTTGTAAATGGAAAAAAATTGTAATAGAGGGAAAATATTCTACTAAAAAGTGGGTCAATACTTTCAACCTATATCTATTTGTTTTTTTTTTTTTTTGGAGGAACCTATATCTATTGTTATAAAGTACTTTAATTTAATAAAAGAGATTGCTTTTGTTAAGGTTTTTAAACGCGTTTATTACTTGAATTCTTTATTGTTTTTATATTTTAATTAATATTAGAAAAACAAGTAGGCGCTTTTTTCTATTTTGTCAACTTTGAAATGATTTTGCCTCACTACGTGCAGTGAAAGGCAGCAATTTTATTGGACCACTCGAAAATTGGATCATGCGTACGTATTTTTGTCTTATCAGAATTGAACACCTCTGCAAGGAATAAGTCTTAAAATAATTTAAACAAAACATCTACAAGCAGCACCAGTGGTCTAGTGGTAGAATAGTACCCTGCCACGGTACAGACCCGGGTTCGATTCCCGGCTGGTGCAAGACATTTTTGAAAATGGGGTCAACTTCATTTTATTTTATCTTTTTTTCTTTGTTTGATTTCCGAGTGCCTTGTTTATGGAATAAGAATTCAGAACTCAAATTTTACTTTTGATAAAACTCATTATTTGCTTGTATATGATTCATTAAAGTTGTTTTTGTGTTTCTTCTTTCCTTTCATGACATGCATGCGAAACTAAAATTAAGAGAATAGCACGCGCTAGACTTCAAATTTGTTTCTGGTGTATGACATTTCCAACTCTTTTAAAGCTCAAAACATCGATGGCCTGGTGATTTATGTATGGAGCACGGTTATTATGCTAGTATTTTTAGGTGTTTGAAATTGACTACTAGTATATACTATTCAGTCTGATGGTGGTTACTGATAGGTTTCTGACCTTAATTAAGAGGTGTTTAAATCCAAAAGTACACCTTATTTAAATTTAGATGCAAAAGAAGATTGTTTTAAAAGTCACAAGTCAGTGTGACAAGCAAGATAAATTTAGGGGTCTGTGATTTAGGTTAAGGCGGCCACTAGCTAGATCTGAAACTGGAGAATGGAGATAATTAGGAAATGTGTTATTGCTGGTGTAAATGTGACCTTGATAAAGCTGGATTGATTTCAGGCTATTAAAAGAACTGCATAATATATCTAGAATTCTAGATATTGATTCTGCCATATATAACAATCTGGGTTTTTATTATTAGCAATAACTTTCAGTAAAATTATGAAGTAGACAAGGTTTGGTGGTGCAATCGTATGTCATCCGATGAAGTATGATTAAACCATAAAGTGGCCATTCATGTTACACATGGCATGGGACTGAAACAATGCAAGTTGCATTATGTTAGGGTTTGTTGGTGCTTACCTAATCAGCATACTTTCTAATTAATTTTCCCTTCTCCGGTATTTGTACTATATGTTTATATGATATATCAACATAATTTTGTGAGTTCTAACCTATTGCTTACTACTATTAAGAGCCAATTGATAATAGACAACATTGTCACAAACATAAAGTACGACAAAATGACAACACGTTTGAAAATGACAAAAACTAAATTATGACCAAAATTTAAATAAATAAAAAATCAGATAGCCAATTCGTTGAGTGCTTCACGCAAATTGTTCGATCATTCAAGAAAACGGCATTTGACTTATTCATTTTTGACGAATATAATTTTGACAGATCTAGAGAACTCTTGCAAGAACAAAAAATACTTTTCCAACAAATTAATGATGCAAAGAAAATTTGTATTTACTTAAAAGGATAGCCCAGGCCCTACAGTTTAAGCACCGTGTCACCTGCAAAGTGAGATGTGTGTTAAGTGTTGATGCCTCCTAAAACAAATTAAAGCTTATTTAGTGTGAAAATCACTACTAGGTTAGTAAGAATTTTCAACATCGATCATTAAGAATTTTCAATATTGGTTATTAATCGATTTTGAAATTACCAACGTTAAAAGTATTAACATTAACATTGATTTTTTTAAAACTGATGTTGTTTTATCAACAAAAAACATAAGTTTTTCTAAAAATAAATATTGTTTTTTGCTCACCAACATCGATGTTGTTTTCTAATAAAATAACATCGGTTTTTTTTAGTTTTTTGGAATTTTTTTAATATCCTGACTGTTTTTTTAATTACCAACTGTAATTATACATAACACAACTTATCATTTAAAGTTGTAAAAATTCTAAAAATAAACATAAGCCATCATTGAAAAGAAGTAAATGAAAATTAAAACAAGCAAAATTAGATTATGCAATATATTTTATAGGATAAACTATCTATCCATAAAATGATAAGTTGACAAAAAGATTTCTAGCAGAAATATTCCTAGCATCATTTCTAATAAAATATACCATCTAGAGTTATAAACAAATATTTACAGATATTAGTATAGTATAATGTACTTAAATTACAAACAAATCCAAAATAAAACAAAGTTAGATGTTGAATATGAGAACTCAAATATAATTTGCATTCTAGTTTTCAAATTTCGTGATTATGCAAAAGTCCTCCATGTACAACCAAATTTTGCAAACTTTCTCCAATGATTATAAATAATCCTGCATTCCGTAATTCCTTCCAAATTCAGATGAATGAATCCTACACATTTCATAAACAAGTACATGATACTCTGGCATATCTTGAAATTAACATTAAGCTCATCTTAAATATGTATATGATTTTAAAATTGGATAGATAAAAGTGCTTTTGTACTGATTATGATTATATACAGTGTCGAGTTACTCACCAAATTGTTGCAAGTCACTTTATAATCATTCAATAGGACTTAAAAAGTGTCTGAGTTAGGAATTTGGTGGTATAAGGAGTGCCATTTAGGATAAGCTTTTGGTTCAAAGCTACTTTTATTCAATCACTGTGTGAAAATTTATTGGATTTAAAATTTTGTGTTTCCAGTTGTTCCATTTTTAATAAAATATACTAGAAAATGTGTGTACGTGCGTGTGTACTGGGGCAATTGGAAGTTTTCTTTAGGGATGAACATTAGCTTGCATGATTGTAAACCGTTCTTAGAGATACCCTAAAAAATATGAGTGTTGAGATTTGATTCTTTTAGTGCGGGTGAATTGATTATTTTACCAGCATTGTTTTATTCTCTATTTTGGCATGCATATCCTTGAATGAATTCTGAATTTTCTGAAAAGGTGAGACTCATATAGGCTTTCTTGAGATTTGTGAATTATTTTGATTAGTTATTTCCTTAGTTGACCACTTTGAGCCTCAATGATTATTTCTTTGTTGGTCCTTAAACTATATTGTGTAAATATTATTGATGTGAGGAAAAGATGGGAACTAATATATATTGCAGGTTGTGCCAATAAATAAATCTCAAGTGCTTCTCTCAAGTGAAATCAAAGACAAAAAATGATCGATGAAAAAAAAGAGGAAAAAGAAGAAAAATAAGAAAAGATAAAACTAAAACAAAAATGAGAAAAGAAAGAAAGAAAGAATATGTGTGTGTGTGGTGCAAAAATAGGTAAAGTTCCTCTGTTTTCTAAGTGTTTTCATATGATTGAGTGAAACCCTTTGTTAGGCTATTTGTTTTAGTACCTACCTTACACAATATGTTTGCTCCCATTACAACCTAACATGCCTCACTTATTTGTAATTTTTAGATTTGTTTGAATTAAGTTGATTGTTCTACAAAGTTTTGAACTTGCTCATTGAATTGTGATCTTAAGTGTAACTGTCTATCTATATAATATTGTAAAACATTGAGAGATGGTGAGCAGAGTGAACTTGAAACTCTTTAAGATTGTTTGCATGTTAATTATTAGCCTAATGGATTCCTGAGTGGATTTTTTATGTCTCATTGTGTGAGTTTTTACTTGTTAAATAAATGAGAATTTTTGTTGCATGAGTTCTGACTCAGGAGAATTTGTTTTGATTGGAAACTGAAATAATTGTTTGAGGACAAGCAATGTATAAGTGTAGGGAGGTTGATACACCACTTTTTGGGTGATATTTTGTGCCATTTTGTATCTATTTTGTTGGTAGAATTCACATTTATTGTAGAAGTACAATTTCTCAATTATGTGAAAAAGTTGAAAATTGCATAATTTTTGTTGAAGATTTGAAGACTTTGCTCTTGATTACGGTCGTGATAAATTTACCATGACTGTGATAATCAACACAACCAAAGTCAGATGATAACAACTCTCTCAGAATAATGTCAAAGATTCGACAACGATCATGCTAAACTCATCATGACCATGGTCAATTCATGAGGGTCATGGTCAATCAAGAGGGCAATAGTCAATTCATAATGGGCCAGAGCTCCAGCGTCACTTCGTACCATGACCATGGCAGATTTACCACACAGTTGTAGTGCACATTTTCATGCTGGTAACTTTAGAAAGCTTTATATAGGTCTCTAGATTTTATGAAAACAATCTTTAGTTTTACTTTTATTCTTTTATGATAGATTTTATGAAAACAATCTTTAGTTTTACTTTTATTCTTTTATGAATTTGAGAGAACATTAAGAGCTTTTAAGAGTTGAAGAGCATTGACAATATCGTTAAGATGAATCGTAATCATCGTTCCTGCCTATTGGTATGTCTATGTTTATTTTGTATAGGATAACTAGTTTTGCTTTGATCATAAGTGATCAGTCCCCCTAGTACGGATTATGATGTAAGTGTCTATTTGTATCATTCTTCTTGTTTTTAATCAAATTCCTCATTGTTTTATGTTAATTGATTTTCTTCCTTTTTTTACTTTTTATTTGGAATCACACATTCTAATACTTAATCAATTGCATAGTAGTGATCATTTGCATGTAATTGATAGATCTAGGTAGACAATGTTTTACACAAAATTAAATGATCAAACTGTTTGAATAATATTCAATATATTAATCAATTTTTAATTAATCATCCTTAGAATTGATTTTATCCTTTGACTTAATTTGATAGATTTATGATAATTTGGGTATTGATTTAAGTCAAAGAATATTTGTGACCTTGATCATAGACTTTGGTTGATTTTGGGAATCAACAATTAACTTAAGAAAGAATTTCATTAAGATTAGGATTGGGCAACAATTAACTGAAATCTCTCTTTATATTCATTTATTTGTTTTCTTCTATAAATCAAAACCATAAAATTATTTAAATCCTCTTTTTAATTATTTTTACTATTAGTTTAATAAACTTGACTAATTGAAGATAGAACTGATCCTTTAAGTTTGATATCTGAACTTTAGTATTTATGATATTATTGTGTAGGATACACTTGTCCTTGTTCGAACACTATATATTATATGCATCATCAAACTTCTTGGAAGTTACAACAGTCTTTTGTGTAAATTTATGCAAAGATAACCCACTTGAGAGAGCATCAAATCGAAAATCTAAAGGTCACGTGTTCGATCCATGCTCACCACATTTTTTTCTTCTTTTTTTTTCTCGTGGTGCCTTTGTTTCTGGCAAAACATGTCAAAGTGGAAAACATACATATACTGTATTCATTTGCATCAGTTTCACACAAATTTCACTTTCAAGATGACTCGGCTTAAACTCAAAGCTATCTTTTAAATAAACAAATCATTTCTACATCTTTTATTGCAAAAAAGAGACTTATCAAACTTTTTGCAAGTTGCAATATTATTTTGTCAAATTTATATTCGTCTAATATGCATATGTCATATGACATGTGAAGCTCTTGAATTATCCTCACGAAAGAAAGTGACTAATATTGTAGTTATATATTGTGTAATCATTTTATTATATCATGTAAAATGTTGTGTGTTATCCGTTGGCTCTTAATAGTACTAAATAATCACATAATGGGATTTTTTTTTTTATCAATTACTCTATTCTTTTGTTTCCTTTATGGTTTATCATGTTGGTTGAGTACGTAAGCTTTTTTTATGATTACTTTATTCGTGATTTTTTAATCTGCTTTACCCTTTTACTGTTTCTAAGCAGTGTAGGTGTGACAACTAAGACATTAGACAGTGATAATTAAATTCAAGGAGCTTATCCACCCTTTTTTTTTCTTCCTTTTTTAGACCCAACTTATTCTTTACTCTCAAACTTTTTGACTTTTTTATTTATCTATAGAAGATAACAAGTGAGTTGTAGACTATTGTTTCATTTTCCTAGAATATTTTAATCTACATTTTACATCTTTTTAAGAGACAACCAAACCAACAACTGTTTTTAACAAAAGTTCCATCAGATTTGAAGAAATCTAATTGTGGGATAAATATATGAGATTTAAAGTAAATTTTAAAGAAAAAGTATTATTATTATTATTTTAAATAAAAGTCATATATATTGGGCATTTTTTGTCAATATATGTAGTCTTTTTGACAATATATATATGGGTTCTCTTATGTTTAATAAAAATTAAGAACAAATAATTTAGGATGTATTGGTAAAATTATCTTATAAGTTAGCTAAAATTTATAATTTATAAGTTTGGAACAGTGAAGGATTTTTTTTCTTTCTGAATGTTAGGAGTACTGAAGTTAAAAGCTTATAAACTAAAATAACTAATAAATTAGTCAAAAGTAAGTTATAAATTACTAAAAGTGACTTATCAAAAGTACTCCTAATAAATATTATGATTAATTTTTTGACATAAAAATATTACAATTAATCAATTTGATTCATCTAAGTATATATTTTTTTATTTTTTTTATTATATAGTATGCCTTTCTTTCCTCCCGTCACTAGCTTTCATCTTATCGGGTTTTAATTGGTGAATTAGCGGGGCCGGGGGTATATTATTATAAAAATATTTATAGGCCCCCTTAAAATTTATAAAAAATATATTAAAATATAATACATAAAATTAAAATATTAATTAACACATGGGAAGAAAAAGAGAGAAGAGAAAACAATATAGATATGATAAATAACATAATGTCATAGAAAAAAAGATAAAAAATGCTACTATAAATTTTAGTAGAATATTTGTGTCCACGTATAATTATCTAATTTATTCTATCTAATTTATTTCTTTTTTCATGTATTCTCTCTCTCTCTCCCTCCCTCCCCCCCTCTCTCTCTCTCTCTCTCTCTCTCTATATATATATATATATATATATATAAAAGAAACAAATAATTAATTTATCAAAAACAACAATTAATTAAGTTAGTGAATTTTAATTAATAATGTCAAAGAATTAGGTAATTTAAGCAGTTGCTATATTTTTACAACATTATTATTCGTAATTCAAATAATAACTTTTTTCACTAATGTAAGCGTGACTTCAAAATGTTAATAGGTAAATAGATGCATTTATTTATGAAATAGTTGAGTGTTTCGTCAATAAATTTCATAATAACTAAGGGTATAAAAGAAAATATACAATTAATACATTTAAAAATAAGTCTATATTTCTATAATAGGAGTTAGAAAAATGTATCTATTGTTTTTTATACAAAGAATTAAAGATAGTATTATTTTTATACTCAATGTAGTTATATTTTTTTATTTATAAAAAATATTATATATATATAATATTTAATTTTTATACATATTTTATGCATACAAAATTATATTTTTATTTATTAAATTATATTTTTTTCTTAACTCCCCTCGAACCGAATTTTTGGGGGCGAAACCTGTCATTTTGTGCTTAATTATGCTATCGTAAACTATTTTCATTTGAACCTACCTTTCAAAAAATTTGGAAGTTTTATAGTTCTTTGATCTTCACTTTTATAATAAAATAAGTATGCCCTTATCTCTTTATTAATTTCCAACACGGTTTTTAACCTAACATGCAACCTTCATGGATATGTTACTCATAAAGTGAATATTACAAGTGAATGTATTTATAATTTATAGATTTACTCAATTAAAAATAAAGAAAAATAAGCAAAGAACACTAATTAAATGCTATTTAATGTAGAGAGAGAAAGAGAAAAAGAAAAAGAAAAAAAGTAAATATATTAGGTTTTTTATAATGCTCATAAGTTTGAACATATGACTTCATACATACTATTCTAATCCCAACACTAGGCCAACCTTAATAAATTGCAAATATATATAACATGTTAGAAAAAAAAGAAAATAATAATAAATATTGATGGAGTATTTCATATATGAAAATATATAGGACTAGTGCAAGACTAAAGCAACTCAAACTCAAGATTAAGGTCCACCAACAAAAAAAAGTTATTTTTTTCTTAATTTTTATAAAGCACAAAAGATCTCATATGTTGGCCAAAAGATCACATATATATGTTGGAAAAATGGTCCAATATTAATATATGAATTTTATTTAAAATAATATTGTTTTAAAAAAATTACTTTAAGTTTCACTTACTATTGGATCAGCTTGAGTTTTTCACCAATACACCCTAAATTTATCCTACAATTAGATGTTTTTCAAATCTGAAGGAACTTTTGTTAAAATTAGTTGTTGGCTATCTGTTAAAAAGATGGAAAATGTAAATTAAAAGATTGGAGGAAAATGAAACATTTGCCTATAACTCACAGTCAAAAGTTTGAGAGTAAAGAGTAAGCTTGAGTGTCGAAAAAAGAAAAGAAAAGAAAGAGAGACATATTATTATCTAAAAATCAATTAAAAAAACTTATATATAATATAGTCACTCTTAAAAAGCATCCATAAAAACATTATTGAAATGATACGAATATCCTCCAATCAGTGCCATCAGCACAAAAGGATCTGAGCTATACAAATATTTTATGAGCTTTTCTGTTCAGCTTTTTCCGTGAAAAAATAAAGTAACTAATAAACACATTGATGATACCCACTAACATTTAAAAATGAAACTATAAGGCAAATTGTAAAGACTTCATGAAGGTTCAGTTTGAAGAAAAAAAAATTCGCATTTCATTTGGAATGTACCATGTTTCACAGTGAAGCTAATCATCCCCATGGTGAGAAGAACATGCTACGAGGATAGAATATGCGGACAACTGAAACCGATTGGATCCCATGAAGGCATCCAACGTCATGGCCATGAATAAAACCATGTGAAACTTGTACCATAATTTTTTTAATTTGAGTTGAAGTGCTCACACTCACGGGTACCACACCTCAACACATATCTCTCTCTAATTATATATATAGAAGCATTAACATTCTTTGCAGTTTGCACACTCATGGACAAAGAATTCTCCACTATACCGGTTGCCGGCCGGAGCTCCGACGATGTGAGCTTTGCTGATACAGTTTTTGGGTTTTGGGATTCATCCAATTCAAGCAATGATCGCGACGACGACGACGATGACGACGACGATGATGAAACCATTTGTACTGCGGAAAATGGTAAAGCATTTTGGGAGGAACAATATCAACTTCTTAAGGTATACAACTTACTACACAAATTCTAGAACAATATTTACATCTAATATCTATAATTCACCACAAATCTTGTCATGAAGGGGAACAAAAAGTTTTACTTGGTTTGGGAACCAAATCACTGTCTTGTTTCATGCATAGAAAGTTGAATCCTTAACTTTTTAATTGAATGAATTGAAATAGATAATTTCAATTTTTCTTTTTTTCCATTTGCAAAGGCAATTTTGTGCAGGACCAGTTCATATGAGACAAAAGTTCGGCAAGCAACGAAGGGGGTTCTAAGAGAACTGAACATATCGGAGATGCTTTGTATTTGCCGGAGGGCAGAGGTGGCTAAGAGTTGCAGGAATTGCTTGCTGAGGGAAGTATGTGATCGATTATTGAACCTTGGCTACAATTGTGCCATTTGCAAATCTAAATGGAGGAGTTCACCCGAAATCCCATCAGGTATTATTTTGAAATTACCCATCATTCAAATTGTTAACGAAATTAAAGCAAAATAAATAAATCAAATTGCAAGTAGCATGTCTTGGTTTATGTATATCCGATAAGGATTTAAATTACAATTGTGGCTACCCCACTACTATCAATATGTTTCGTAACTTATTTCAGTTAGTAGTAAAAAAAATTGTTTAAATGTTTGGTAAATATTTTTTTTATAGTTTTTGTTATTTTTTAAAATGTTAGATTCTAATTTTTAATTTTTTATATTTTTATCTTTAATATATCTATCTAATTTTTTAGTTATCTTTTTTAAATAAATTAAAATTTTATTATTATTTATTTTATTTTATATTTTTTAGTTATTTCAATATAGTTAATTTAATCAAACATTTATAATTTAATTAATTAACTATTAAAATAATTGAAAGTATTCGATAAAATTAATGGTTGATTTATTTAGAAAGAATAACTAAAAAATTGAATAAATATATTGAAGATAAAAAAAAAATATAAAAAGATACAAACTTAAATAGTCAGTATTTTAAAAAAAATTAATTTTTAAGTAACATTTTAAACAATGATAAAAATTATTAAAAAATTTATTTATCAGACTGAGAAATAATTTTTTCAATTAATAAAAAATTAAAAACTAACTGAGAAGATTTATCAAAACTTAACCTACATCATGCTTATGATTTTGATTATCATAGATGCTTGTGAATCTCTTAGAATTATAAAATAAATATGTAATCGCAGTGTAGTGCAGCTATGATGATGTCATGACTAAGTATGGTTACATAATTTTTTTTCCCATAAAAAAAAGAATGTCATGACTAGATATACACTCTGCGGTTTAAAAAGCTTGACATCAAAATTAATCCTATCGGAAATGGTAATAACAAGTTCACAATCCGTATTCTGGTACTCGTGGGTTCTGCTAAAAAGTATTCAATGTATCACATTAAGTATTTTTTACTTAAAAAAGCACAATAAATATTTGGTTTTATTAATATTTTAGTCCTTGTTTCAATTTCTATAAAATTTTACTTTTCTTTTGTTCTCTAAAAATTACAAAAATTGCATACTTTTATTTTTTGGTGAAGGGAAAAAATTATATTATTTTTAAAATATAAGAATTAAAAATTACACTATTATTTAATAACTTTTTATTAGATTTTTTAAATATAATAATTGGTATAAATTTTATTTTTGAAGAAAAATAATTGGTATAACTTAAATGTGATATAAATTAATCTCTCCTTATGTGAGTATACAAAACAAAAGGTTCTTCGTGCTAATTAATATGCTATAGCAGCCTATTTGTTGAATAGTGGGTTGAGAGTTTCTTTGATGCATATTTATAGGGAAGCAAATTCATGGGCTACAGATGCTTCGGCCAATATAGCTACTAGTTTAGAAGTTGAGTATGTGATGGTTGAGCAACAATAGATGTTTTGAAGCAGTTGTTTTTAGCTTATAGTATTGGGTCTCTATTCTCTACTTCACGAATGGTTATTCTGTCATTTCGTTCTTTTGGGGCCATGGCCGTATATATTACCCGTAATTTGACCTTCGATCACGTCAACCCAAAAAAAAAAAAAAACTAACACTCTAACGAAACTAATTCAAAATGAAAAGAGATAATTGAATAAAAAAAGTCGGCACAAAATACATACATGTGTCTAGTTTTTGGACAGGTTTTATATATATAAGAGTGTGGTGATATATATATATATATATATATATATATATATATATATATATATATATATATATATATATATATATATATATATATATATATAGTTGTGTGATTTTGACTGATACTGCATTTGTGGCAAATAACATTTTTTTTATAACTATAGAATATAGATTGTAATTATGATTTCTTTACATATACATGGAACTTTATTTGCTAGGTATTGAGTACAAACTTATAGAATGATCAAATGGTATTGTTTTTACCCACGATTGTTTCAGGGGAGCATACTTATTTGGAAGTGAGAAATAATGTATCAAACACCAAACGAGGGGCAGTAAAAGTGGTGATTGAATTGTACTTTAGAGCCGAATTCGAGATGGCACGGGCCAATGAAGAGTACAACAAATTAATTAAGCGATTACCCGAAGTATTTGTTGGTAAATCAGACAGATTAAGAGCGTTAGTCAAGATTATGTGCTCAGCATCGAAAAAATGCATGAAGGAGAAAAAAATGCACATTGGACCATGGAGGAAACACAAGTACATGCAAGCTAAGTGGTTCAGCACGTGCGAAATGTCCACAACGGAATCACTGCCTACGATAATGAACTCTGCTCAGCAACCAAAATCTAAGGCTTCAATGCTCACTTTTGATTTATTAGATAACATTATTCACGGGTTGCACTGTACTACAGTTGAGGTCGTGTGAAAATGGGATGATGAGGAATCTTGTTAATTATGTTTTCATGTCATAATAGTATATGGCTGTGTTAAAATACTGTAAAAATTTAGTAAGTTAATATGATGATCATCGTTTTTCTTTTTTTTCTTTTATGCTATTGGTATGAATTATGAAATATATATTAATTTTGTCAATAATTAATCTTGACTAGAAATTAGTTTTAGTAAGATTTTTCTTTCAGTCACGTATTTCTTGATCTTGCTGAGAATTTGTTTAAGTGATTCAAAACATATTTTATTTGGATCAAGGATGAGGATCATAGTTTTTTAGTTGAACGACCTACCAAGAATAAGGAAAAAAATATTAGCTCAATTATTAATGTGTGATGGAAAACTGAAAATTTCTAGTTAAATGTAAGACCTTGTTTGGCGCATTATTGTTTTATTTGTGTTTTTTTTCATTTTCATGACCTTGTATCTCTTTTTTCATTTTTGATTCATTTTGATGACCTTGTTTCTCTTTTGATAAATCCTAACTGTGTGGAGAACATGCTATTCGCATAAACTAAAAAGTATATTACAACAACAACAAGAAGAAGCAGCTGTCTAATGTAAATAGCAATATTGTTAAGACTTAAACGGAGCCTGAAGTTATCAACTTCCAAGTTAGCTCCACGTGAGAATATTTTTTTAAGATCACATATATTCTACAGATGTAATTATATTTGAGTTAGGGTTACGAGTTCTGACAGATTCAGAAATATTTTTTAGTGGGAAAAAAAATAACTTATTATATTTTCGCAGGCAAAAAATATTATAAGCTTTTAGAGAAATTAGGAATGATTAAAATTAAAAATATAAAATTAGGACCAATTTATTTATCTGCTGATAAAATTGCTATCAATTTTTTTATATGAATTAAATTAATACTAATTTATTTCGTCTTTTATCATTTATTGTTTTTTACATTCAGTTTTAACAATAATTATTTTGTGGGAGCAACATTTATTTTTTTTATGGGGAAAGATAAGACAATTACTTGACATATTAAGTAAAAAAATACTTTGTGGGACAATTGCCCCATTACCTCCACTATGGATCTGCCACTGATTAGGAGCTACAAGACTTTTTAAACTCAAAATTACTCCTGGTCAATAGGGGAAAAGAATTATTGGTTCAATTCAATAAATATTTAATGTCACTTGAATATAGTTCCCCCTCTCTCAAAGTATTATTCTAACACACCATCAATAGTTTGAGTGGTATTGAATTCGATACTTTTAAACAAGTTTTCTAAGTTTTAAAAAAAAGAAGCATTCCCACACTAAATTATTCGGGCTGTTAACAAGTGGCTTCTTCAGGGCTTAAACTCCTCTTCCTAGCCCAATCCTATTGTGGGTCCTGAATAAGGGCCGACACGGGTTCTCTGGCAAACTTAACAGTTAGGAAAGAAAGTAAGACAAAATGAGAAAAAAAAAATACAAGTAAAGGAGAAATAAGAGAATTTGTCAACTTTTTGTCCATGATTTATTTTTGTTCACATTTCTGTTCATTCATATAATATAAAAATGACAAAAAAATTAAAAATTTGTTTCTTCCTGGGTTCTCTTTAAAATCAAACGTGGGGGCAGAAATAGGGATAGCATAATATCTCTTATTTTACATGTAAAAAAAATAATATGATCGAAATTAACATTGGAAGGAAGTTTGGAACAAAGTTCAAGATAATAAGAGTTTCGTATTCACAATGTGATGTTGTTTGTTTATTCAACACGCGTACGCTTTCATAACATGTACCTACATGCTTGCATATCCCACATAGGGTTTAATCTTTTTAACTTTTAAGTAAATAGCTAATTAAAGAAAAATATTAATTTAATGTTATATAAGATTTGATATGTCGCGTCACGAAATATAAACAAAAAGACTATGCAAAAAAAAAAAAAAAAAACGAGATCTTGAGAATAAGAAATTAAATTTATAATACTCTTTTTTTTTTCTTTCAATTATATCTAATAGAAAGCATTATAGTTAACTGAAAAGTATAGAATAATAATGTTGAAAATCCACCTTTCTATATACTTATGTAAAACATAGATAATTAAAATTTATAATAATAATAATAATAATAATAATAATAATAATAATAATAATAATAATAAGTTCAAGAGAGAAGAACAAACAATAGAAATAGTGACATGCAAGGAACACATCATTAATTAATGCTATTGAAATAAATAATATATTTGTATAATATGATCAACTTTTTAAATTGCATCGATCTTTAAATTGGTAACGTTACAGGGATGTGCAATATCAAAGTACTCTTCATCATAAAAAAGGGCGCTCTTTGTCTGCACCAAAGTTCAAATGCAAACAGTCTTCACAAAATCAATACAAATAACTGTTATTGAATCACAAAAACAATTCTCCACCATTATTTAATTTTTGCATATACATATCACATTACATTTAGATTATAACGAAAACAATGAAAAATCAAATCACAAAAAAGGAAAAGAAATGAAAAAAAAAATGAATAAAAACAAAGTGATGCAGGAAAAACAAAAAAGAAAAAACAAAAAGTTATTAAGAAACAAACGATAACATATGTATGAGGAGAGGGCATTCAAAAAGTTAAATAAAAATGGGCAGAAAATTTTTCCATCGGAACACTAACTCATCGCAAAAATTATGAATTAGCCTCGGAGATGTGGTTAGTGGTTGCCATATTTTTTTCTTCCGGTAGAAATTGTAATGTCATGTTTTTATCTTATTCTTTTGTGCAATTAAATGCTTAATTTATTTTATTTTGCAAGATAGAGTTTTGAGTGTGGCTTTTTATTATTGATGTGGTGGTTGATTTTTTATTTATATGAATGCTTTGAGTGGTGTAGGAGTGTTAGTGAGCTTAGGCATTTATGGGCCCAAAAATATAAAGTCACAAAGTATGTTGATGAGGGTGGGAATAGAAGAAACCGAGTAGCCGATTAGAAATTTACCAAATACATAGTCCATCCCTTCCTACAAATTCATTTCTAACGTGTAGCCCCCCCTCCCCACCCTTCCTTCTTTCCTTCACTCCCATATGTGCCCAAAATCTCCTCCTCTAGAGCTTACATGTTCAACACCCAGTCAATGGTGGCTTGATTCTCTAAAATCCTAAAGGCTCCTTGTTTAATTTCAGTTGATAAGTTCCAAATTCCTCTTCTTTTGGTTCCTTGAGCTTATTTTGTTTCCTTTTGTCATGAACTCTTATGGGTTGGTGTTAGAACTTTGTAGAACTATATTGATGTTGGCCTAGGATTCCATAACTGGTCTAGGATCACAAGTGAGAAAGTTCACTAAAAAATTCACCAAGTTCCTCCTTGATTCTTCCTTCTACAAGAGGTTGGAAACCTAGGGTCTAATTTAGGTAAGGGAAGCTTTAATGTGTAAATTGTTGTTGGTGTTGAGTTTTGATGTCTATTTTGTGACTTTTGGCTGTTGAATGATGAATGTATATGTTGAATTGATCAAAATTTGGTTTGGTATGGATTTATGGGTTTGGATGTTCTATTTTGAGGCAAAGTCATGAACGGTAGAATTCTGCAGTCTCGCTAGGCAAGCAAACCCCACTGCCTCGAGGAAATTTTAAGAGAAAAAAAGTTTTACTTGCAGGGCAAGAATAACTCACTAAGTGAGTTGAGTGACCCTGGAGATGACTCAAATGATAGAATTAGGAAAAATTATAGTCCTAGATGTTAGCTAACTAATGACTTTGGTCTCACTTAAAAATAGTATGTATAACTCTAGAAATTACCAAATTAGTGAACAAAGGTCAAGTTGTTGGAGATAAGAAAAAGTCCCATATAGATTGTAATTTTAGATAAAGTATAATTCCAAACTAGGTCTTGGGATAAACATAAAAGTTGGAGATAATATTCTTAGATTTCAAATGAGACAAGAATAAATTTATTTGTGTTAGTATAACTATAATTATGATGTTTATAAGTCATTAAGGTCATAGACGCATAGTAAGAAATGAAGAGTGACGTATACTTATAATGCGAGGTTTGGTCTATGATTTTATTGTTGATAATTATCATGGTGTTGTTGAGCTTATGGAATTGCTAGATGGATTCCTAAGTGTGTTGATGAGAATGAACTTGTAGTACCATATTGATTTGATGAACATGTTTGGTTTATGCATGCATATCATATGCATATGGATAGACATGTAAGTTGAGAGTGTTTGGTAGACTCTCTACCTAGTGTTGGGAGTCTTTGTGGCAACCAATGAGAATGAACCTATAGATTAGACGAGGGGGCAAAATCCTATAGATGTAAGGTTATGCAAACCTTATAGAGACAATTCATTACCCACACTTTTTTAACTTTGATAAAACCACAATGTCTCCACAAGGTCAGCTCAAGGGACTCCTTGAATGGTTAGAGAACAGGATCATGGTAGGGGATGGATCTTATAGGGATCGCCCAAAAGTTGTAGATCTCCATGGAGTTATATCAACATTTTTTTACATAATATCATATATTTATTTGACTTGGAAATGATTATTTTTATTCAAATTTATTTTTGGACTGTATCCTCATGCCTATAATTCCTTTATAGTATGATTTCATTTTATGTAAGTTTACCCTTGCTTTTGTGTCTATGCGATGTTGTATGATTGTGATGATTGTGTTTAACATAGGATCAGATGATATTGATGTTGTAGGAAATTACACCGTCTCTTAAAGATATAGAATTGAAGGATGAATTAGGAGTCAAGCTCCTTCTTTTTGCTAGTTATGCATATACTCTTAAAGGGGACGAGCTTAGGGCCTTAGTATATCATTTTGGGTTGTTATGTATATATTTTCCTCGAAGGAGACTCTTTGAAAACTTGTAGTTGTATTAGTAACATTATATATATACTTCTTGCTTGAAGGGACTATAATAGAGTTCTTCATGTTGTAGTATTTAAGCATAATACCATAGGTGGGTTGTTTCAGAAATAGAATAGAAGTGAGAATAATATCATAGATGGATCGTTATAGAAATAGAAAAGAAGTGAGAATGAGTGGGACAAAAGAGAAACATAAGTTTTTATTTTTTTTCAAAAAATAAACAATAAATTATGATAATGTCCCTATAATAAAGTGTGTGTATTTTGGTTAACTGTCACTATGGCCCTTGTACCATTTGAATGGCTTATGTATAGTTGAATATATCCTCGACATGTTCCCTTAACAACTACCTGTTTGGCCTTTAGTGTCACTTCTCCAATCTTTAGTTATGTTTCTTTTCGGGTGTGCGCTAATTTCTTGTTCTAATTTGTGCATTTATGACTTGTGTTATTTTATAGGAATCATGACTCAAGTTGGTGTCGACATGAACGCCTTCTGCCTGGCCCGCAGGAGCCAAATTGTTGCCAACGGAGGTCCATTCCCCCTCTCGTTAAAGACCCTAAGGGGAAGCATAAGCACAATAAAAGGAGTCACTGCGATCACCAAAGTGGCTCGGGGAAGCTTCCGGTATAAGGATGGGAGCTCTCAAGAGAAAAGACTCAAGCAATATGTTATGTATTCAATTGAAAGGGTACTTGGCAGTAAAATGATAAAAGTAAATCGCGTAAGTGTAAATTTACCACTTACCCGAGATGTAATAAATTTTAACATACACCATATAACTTGTTATTGAATTGTTGTTCAATCTTAGCCAATGAGGGTAAATTGTTGAAGTTCAATCTTAGATGAGGGCAGACACTCGGGAGGGAATTGTTAATAAGCTTTTGAGTTTAACCTTAGCCGAGGAGGGTACTCGGGAGGGAACTATTGATAAGTCGTTGAAGTTCAACCTTAGTTGGGAAGGGTACTCGAGAGGGAATTATTGATAAGTCGTTGAAGTTCAACCTTAGCCGAGCAGAGTACTTAGGAGGGAAATGTTGTCACTCCCGGATACGCTAACTTCCAGTCAAAGATAGAGACAAAAAGATTTTGATTAATAGTTGGTTGTTGGAGTGTGCCTCATTAAAACCCCCTCAGAAAAAACCCTTTCACATTTTTATAGGGATAAAAAATTGAGGTAGAAAAAGAGTACGACACCCTTTACAAAAATGCCCTTAGCTATAATAGAATTTCAAATGCGTGGAGTTCCAAGTCCTCGGGATGATCTTCCCGGATAATTCTTCTAACTTGTAAGCTTTATTCTTCAAATTGTGTTGGACTCTGAAGGGCCCTTCCTAGTTGGCCACCAACTTCCATCTGACAAGACCTTTCAGGCTCCTCCACATGCTCTTCGTACTAGGTCCCCTTCTTCAAACTGTTGAAGGGCTAGCTTAAAGTTGAAGCATCGGGTCATGTGTTGCTTGCAGGCTTCAGTCATGGTGACCGATCTTCCCGTGCTTGTTCGATAAGGTCCAACTTTATTCATAGTGCTTCATTGTTTTCAGCCTTAACGAAGTAGTGTCGTCGGAGAAAGACTTCTCCTATCTCGATAAAGAGCATGGCATTCATCCCATAGGTTAGTCGAAAAGGAGTCTCTTGGGTTATAAATTGTAGGGTGCATCTATATGCTCATAGGACCTCTGCTAGCTCTTCGACTCATCTTTTTTTCGCTCCACCCAGCCGCTTCCTTAACTCACCCAAGATTATCTTGTTAGTTGTTTCGACTTGCCCATGTTCCATTGATGTCACCCTATGCTTGATATCAAGGCCCCCCAAGAACTCATTGAGCTTTCACTTTGTGAATTGTAGCTTATTGTTTGTTACCAACGTATTTGAAGTTCCGAAATGTGTGATGATATTTTTCCAAAAGAATTTTTTGGATAGTATAAGTTGTGATGTTTGCCAACAGTTTGACCTCTACCTATTTTTTGAAGTAATCGATTGCCACTAGCAAAAATTTCCTTTGCCCTGGAGCCCTCGGGAAGGGTCCGAAAATATTCATTCCCTAAACAGGAACAACCAAGGGGAAACCATAGGATGTAGTTCTTGGGACGACCAATGTATCAAATTCCCATGCTTTTGGCATTGGAGGCATCTTTTCATGAATCTCGAACAATTTGTCCTTAAAGTTGGCCAATATTATCTGGCGCTCAACACTCTTGAGGCCATTGTTCTTTCCTCGGAATGCATGTCGTAGATGCCTTCATAGTTAGCACTCTCGAAGCACATAGTTAGCCTAGTCATGATCAAGACATTTGAGTAGAGGTGAGGAGAACCCTCTCCTATATAGTTCCTCGACCACTAAGGTATACCTAGTGGCTTGTGCTCTTAGCGTTTTTTTGGCTTTTCCCTTGTTTGTTGGGAATGTCTCATGCTACAAGTATTCAACTATCTATTTTTTTTCCATCTCGAAGGGTTTTCTTCAACCTACAAGCATTCTTTTCCTAAGACATTGGGGTTGGGAATCGAATGAAGTATGATTGTTTTCAGCTGCCTAGATTTAGGTGAAGTTGCCAGTCGAGCCAACTTGTCGGCTTTGTCATTGACTTCTCGACTTATGTGAGTCACCTAAATTTCCTCAAACTCTTCCCTGAGTCTGTCAAATGCATGGTAGCACTTCAGGAGTTGGGGATCTCGGATTTGAAACACTTTGTTTATCTATTCGACTACGACTTTGGAATCACTCTAGCACCACACTCTTTGAGCCCCGACTTCTTTGGCAAGTGTTAATCCTGCTAGGAGAGCCTCGTATTCGGCCTGATTACATGTAGCCTTGAAATCGAAATGTAAAGATTGAATCTGGGCTATGCCATTGGGTTCTTCTAAAATCAGCCATGCTCCACTTCCATGTCTGTTGGAAGAGCCGTCCACATGCACCATCCATTTTTCTTGCTCAAAATGTGATTGTAGAGGGTGAAGTTCATTGATGAAGTCAGTTAGCACCTGGGCCCAGACAATCCCTCTTGGCTCTTAAGTTATCTCATACTTTGAGAGTTCAATAGACCATGCCATCATCCGCCATGTCAGCTCAGGTTTGCGCAGTATTTTGGTTATGGGGCAGTTAGTCCGAATAGTGGCCCTATGCCTTAGAAAATATTAGCAAAGACAATGGGCGACGTTAACAAGTGCGAGGGCTACCTTTTCCATAATACGATACCTCGTTTCTCAATCCTAAAGTACTTGGCTCACGAAATGTACTAGCCTCAACTCACTCCCTTCTTCCTATACTAGTACCACACTTATGGGCTCACCTGAGACCAAAAGGTAGACAATAAGCTTTTTGTTAATGTTAGGCTTTGACAAGATGAGTGGTGTTGCCAATGTTTCTTTCAAGTGCCGAAAAGATTCTTTGCATTCATCGTCCCAAACAAAGTTGTTGGTTTTCTTGAGGAGGTTCATGATTGGTCTAACCCTCTCAGCAATTCTGGGCAAAAATCTTGACAAGAAGGCTTTCATGCTAGCTAGCCTTTTAGCTTCTATTACATTCTGAGGACTCCTAATCTCTACGATGGCTTGGCATTTGTCCAGGTTGACATGTATTCCTCGGTGGGTTAGCATGAAGCCTAGAAACTTTCCCCCTTTTACTCCAAAGACACACTTTTTGGGGTTCAGCCTCATGTTATACTTTTTTGAGTTGGCCGAAAACCTCTTCTAAATCAGTGACGTGGGTTGCCAAATTATCAGACATGACCACCATGCCATCCACATAAGCTTCCAGGTTTCATCCAAGCTGACCCTTGAACACCTTGTCCATTAAACGCTGATAAGTTGCTCCAACATTTTAAAGTCCAAATGGCATAACTTTGTAGCAAAAGTTTGCAGATTTGGTGATAATTGTCGTCTTGTCCTCGTCCCTTTGGTCCATCTTTATCCGATTGCAGCCAAAATACGCATCCAAAAGATTCAACAATTTGTGTTTAGTTGCTCCGTCAATCAGGTGGTGGATGTTTGAGTGTGGGTTTCGAGGATGCTCGATTCAGGTCCATATACTCTGTACACATCCTCCACTTCCCATTCAATTTCTTCGCCATTACCAAATTGGAAAGCCAAGTGCTATAGTCAATTTCTCTGATGAACTGGGCAACCATCAGCTGGCAATCTCCTACCGTACTGCTCGAGACCTCTCTTACCCCATCTTTCTTTTCCTCTATGCGATGGACTTTGCATCTTTGCATATGGCTAACTTGTGGCAGTTGAAATCTGGATCAATCCTAGACATGTCTATCACAGACCATGCGAACAAGTTAGCATGTTGCCGAATAATTTGTTGGATGTGACGTCAGTCGTCACCGAAAAGTTGGTTTCCCAATTGAGTGACCTGTCCTTCCTTAGGACTAAGTTGGAAGGTGGATGTCTCCTCTATCATCCTTACACAGTTGTCATCATCGATTCCTAGATCGAGATCTAGTTCCTCCACCTCTTCGACTTCCATCTTGCCCTCTACATAATGGACAACTTTTGGGACTTCCTCTCCTGCATAAGGATGTAACCTAAGGCTGACCATATAACATTCTTTGGTTGTCCTCTAGTCAGCGTGCACAATTATGATGATTCCAATGTCTGACAAAAATTTCATTGCAAGGTGAAAGGTAGACACAATCACACCCATGGCATTCAGTGAAGGATACCGAAGGAGTATATTGTACGATGTGTGAGCGCGCGTTATCCTGTATTGTATTTTTAGCCCTTTTTGTAGTGGCCCTTCATGCCCGAACTTAGTTTAAAGCCAAATACACCCTTTTGTCCCTACCCGTTCTCCAGCAAAATTGAAAAATGGGTCATCATGTAAGAGGATTTCAGATTTAGGTATATCCATTTGCTTGAAAGTGTTCCAAAACAAGATGCCAGTCAAGCTTTCTTGGTCTACAAGGGTCTTCATGATTATGCAGTTGGCTAACTCTACACTAATAACCATTGAGTTATTCTGTACTGGGTCGATCTCTTTGAAGTCATCTGACGTAAAGGTTATGGGAAGCATGTTGGGTGCTTTCTGCCACGAAACCATATTGGTCGACCGAATTAGCCATAGGTGCCTTTTTCACACAGAGGTAGTGGCCCCTCCCCAGTGAAACCTCCAACAGTGGTGTTTATGACTCACCTTGGTTGGTCCAGGGGTCTATTCTCTTTCTCCCTCGAGTGACTTCAGTTCATTCGTCTCTTTAAACGACTTACATGTTATTGGTCCTTTTCTAGGCTTGACTGTGGTCTATACGAATTGTGGTTCCTGTATGACTATGACTTGTGGATGAACTCCTTTAGATGGCCAAGCTTGACAAATTCTTTTTATTTTTTCTTTCAAGGCACTGCATTCCTGTGTCGAGTGACCGTAATTGCAATGATACCGGTAATGTTTTGAGTAGTCGGCTTTCAATGGGGTGTTAGCCCTTTTTGGCATGGCCAAAATGTCTACAGCTAAGGCCTCATCCATGATATGAGATCTATTGGCTGTAAGGGGAGTGTAGCAAGCATAACACGGTTCTCGGGGTGGTCGATCCCTCTTCTCGTTGTCGCGAGCTTTGTTGGAGTTGGGCTTATCATGTCTTTCTTGGCCGAAATGGCATCCGCCCACACCTGGTGAGGTCGACTAGTGACAAATTATGTGCTTAAACGGGCTGCCAAGGTGTCGAATGAATCCATGGAGTTGGGGGGGAGGGGGTAGACCCATGAACCAATGAAGGGTCTGTCCCTTTAGCGAAGTCGGGAACACCTGACAGAGGATTGCATTATCCGTGGTGTATATGCCTACCTGGATGATGTATACGTTCAGATGCTCATTTGGGTCTATGGTACCATCATATTTCTCAATGGTCAAGTTTTTCCGGTTAGAAGGAAGAGTCGCCTCCATGATGCTGGGAACAAAGAGGTTCTTGAACTGTAGAAACTGTTTTCCTAAAGTGTTGAGGGATGGGGGATTAGTGTTTGAATGTATACTGAAATTTGTAGCTCTAGGTAAATTGATGGTGGTTGACTCGACTTCTCCTCCTTTAGATGGGTTAGCCTCAGGTTTCCACGACCTATGACATTCCCACAGATGTGCGTTCTCGCGATGAAAGGAAATGAGTTCTTCGACGTGATGCCTTTGCATTTTCGAGACCCGAGCTTGTAATCTCCGCATGATTGAAGACAAGTTGGTTTGGTCCTTTACATGAATCTCCTCGTTCTACTGGTTGCTTCATTGTTGTTGTATTCGTTCCAATTCTAATTATTGTCATAATTTCTTGGGGTCGACATATAACTTACTTGGGCCCCACGATGGGCACCAAAATATTCCTGTCACTAATGGACCGAACACTTCTTCCTCCAAAGGGTCTCCTGCTATGTTGAAAGGCCTCTTTGATGGTAACTTGTCTCTGTGTGCATAAGACCGAAAGAGCTGGGGCTAATTGCAAAAGACACTCTAGTGCTCAAGTAAGGATTTGACTCAGAGCTATCAAGGATGTCAAGTGAATATTCAAGTAAAAATAACAGTCCACCATACTTGGGGGGGCGCTCTACCTTTTATATACTGACCTTACTGAGCATTGGGTCTAAGGGCCTACATGTTTTGATTACTAGTTAGGTAATAGATCCCTTAATCTTGTTTAGGTGCTTCTAACCAAGTAATTATTCTTAAGCGGGTTAATTGACTATAATTTTGTCCAAATGGTACTCATCACTTGTCTATGTTGAAGATCAAGACGTGTTGTATGAAATATGTGAACATATGAACAAAAGAGTACTCGGCTTTGTAGGGTATGTTGCACTAGGTGACCGCCTTCTTGTCTTGTTCGAATACTTTTTCGTTATATGTAGTTTTCAATTCATTTTAAGTTGGTCTCTTTTTATTGGTTAAAATGTTTTTTGGACGTTAAGGGTTTAATCCAATTTTTTTTTTTCTGGGTTGTTCCGATTGCCACCAAATGTATACAAGAATTTTGTAGTTTCGTTTTTTACTATTTTTATTTTACCTCTCTTATATTTGAATGGAATCCCTAACTACTCTTATAGGCAGCTATGCCCCCCACTCCTTGAAAACTAATAACTGAGAGTTTACGACATTATTATTATATAATATATCCATATCGCATATAGCAAAATTCTATGTTCCTGTAAAAAAAAAAAAGAATGCATGCATATTGCATGCCATTTTTTATTTTATTTTTAATTTTGACAAAATTCTTTCTAGGAAAATTGCTTCTTTCAGTCATAATTAACGTTTCGTGAAATTAATAGACACTTGTTCTTAGAAAAAGGTTATATTTGTTTATTTTATTAATTTCCCCTTTATTAATCTCCACTAAGCCTCATCATGAAACCGATGAGGAATAAGCGCTTAGGATAAGAACAACTTCATTGTTTTACTAGTGTGTGATATTTGATCGTATGTTTTATTCCATAGCTAAATGATACACATGTCGAAGCACTGAACTTGCTTGTCGTAATCAAGCAAAAGGAATACCTATAAGAATTGGTTTTAGAACTACCACACTACATTGACTTGTAAATCGCACAAACCTAAGAAGCATGACATTAATTAAATTAACATTGTTTAGATACGCTTGAGTAGAAAGTCTAAGCCTAATTAAGCCACGCCTAACTTCAATCTCTATAATATATTTATCCAAAGTGAAAAACATCTTCTTAAAAAAACCAAATAAAAAACTAGGTAGTTTTCCACTGTCATACAAAACCATACCTTACGCGGCTGTTGGTTTTATTGGTTAATGTTTAGTAAATAGTGATCTTGTTCCCCTAGTGGGTAAATATCAACTTACAGTGGATATTTATTTTACTAATATAATAAGTTGGAGAAATAACTGCAGCTAGAGGATGGTAGGTATACGCGTTTGTGCTCCACGTACGTAAGAAATTATTAACAGGTAAGTATGCATGATACTTAATAAGATGAAAAGAGAATTGATAGAAGTCTGTGAAAAAAATATGAAATTGAATTCCTACTTTTAAAAATTAAAGAGCTCCAAATAAAACATTGATAATATTTAGCAAAACCAAAATATATTTAAGTCAAGATATAAATATCATATAATTAATTATATAAATATGATCCAATCCTGTCAAACCAAATGTTCCTCGTTATGGTCAATATGGAATATTGAATGGAGCGAGTCTGCATATATCAAGAATATGATTACATTCAGCTAAATATCCAAATTCTTTCATAAAAATGTAAAGTATTAATAAATTGATTTTTGAATGATAAAAAATTTATATTCAATTATTAAATGTGCATAAAATATGATAAATTAATTTTATAAATAATTTAATAATAAGTTATTCTTTAAATTTTATAATTTAATATTAAATTAATCTTAAAAAATATAATTTATTATCAAATTAATTTTTGAACATTACAATTTAATAATAAAATAATCTTTCAAATTTAATGGAAGAACTAATTTCACAATTTTTATCCATTTAAAAATTAAATTTATATTTTTTATCTTTTAACGATCAATTTATCATTTTTGAACACTAACTTAACTATTTATCGTTCCATTTATTATCATGTTTAGTGTTTGCAAAGAGAGGGCACGTGTTTGCTGTTGTTTGAAAACAATTTTCCGATCTACGTAATCACCTTAATGGATCTACTCATTAATAATTAGAAAACTCCAAAAAGATATCCATTATAAATTAAAATTTCAACTACAAGTAAAATTTTGTAAGGAAATGATTACATTTGATAAAACAACACTAAGCACTAGTTTAATATTTGACACATGTATATGCTGTTACAGCGGCTTCTGTACCTACTATATATTAAAACAAAGTGCGATGCATGGATGGATATTTTGGTGAGGACGGATTAAATTTTTAATTTGTATGTCATAACGTATATAAATAGTTATATATTTAGTTTAATAAAAAGATCTGATATATGATAATATTTTAAGTATATGTTTAACTATTTCAAGAAAACATGTATCCATATTAAAAACTATCAAATAGGATAATTTTAGCATCATATTTACAATTTCTTAACAAATATCATAGTAATATGTATAAAGTATAGAAGCATAGTAAATATCCTTCATTTGGTTCATATCAAAATTTGAAGAACCAATTTCAAGTTTCATGTTGTTAGTTAGTGTCAACACTTTGAAAAGTTGCCATAGGTAGGATGAATTAATACCTACAACTAAAAAATATAGATTTAACCTTATTATGTTAACATCAATTTTTTTATAAAATCGATGTTAACAAAAGCGTGGTTGTATATTTATAAGTAAAAGGATTTTGTTAACATTGATTTTTAAAAAATCGATGTTAACCTGAGTTTGTTAACATCGATTTTTGAAAAAATCGATGTTGTGAAATGATAAGTTAACATTGGGTCGTTAACATCGGTTTTTAGTAAAAATTGACGTTAATAAACTCAATTTTTAAAAATGCCTCCACTCCCTAATCTCTGGTTACTCTTTCACGCTGGGCTCTCTTCCTCTCTCTGTCTCAGTGTGCTCTCTTCCTCTCCGTTCTCGTTGTTTCTCGCGTCACTACTGTCTCTCGCGCCTCTTTCTCTTCCTTTCTTCTCTTTCATCTTCGTTCTCTCGCTACCTCCTATGCCTCTAGTCCGTTCTCAGCTCCATTATTCCGTGTCTCTTTCTCTTCGCCTTCCCGATGTTGTTGCCTCTCGTGCCTCCAGTCCATTCGCGCCGCCACAAGTACATCTCGCCATCCATACATTGTGGTTTGAAGGTATGAAAAAGTTAGATATGAAAATCTTCTGGCGTACACATTGTTAGAATTTTTTTGTTGCACTGATGATTGCAATGTTGGAGTTAGGGTTGGTTGAGTTTTCCCATATTGTCTATTAACTTGATTTAAGTATTTACTACACTTGTCATAGTGCACAGGGAAAATAAAAGGAATTGATTTCAAACATGGATTGGAGTAAAACAATAACAAGAATTTATAGTTTTAAGTACTAGTTCCTACATGTGATTTCCATGTTCTGCAATATTTTGTTCTCTCCTTTTTGTGTTTATTGTGCATTACTTGTGATGAATGATGATCATGGGTACCATAGTCCAATTTGTGACTGCATATTCCCTTTCAATTGTACTTTGATAAGGCAAAAATTATACTTTATTTGTTATGAATATTTGATGCATGGAGTCGCACTTTTAATAAATTCACATTGCAATTGATGCTTCGAGAGAAGGAAGAAAATAAAATTTTGGGTGCTAAGATGGGGAGAAGTATCGAAGATAGGAAATAATGAGAATTAAATGAATTTGTTTGTGAATGAGCTTGTTGCTTCTGCAATTTGAATTTGACTTATCCATGGAATACATGTCATGTTAAATTCGTAAAATAAAGCGTTTGGTGGCTGGTCCTGTTTTAGAACTATGAATCTTAAGTTCATAGATAAGTCCTATGAGCCTCGATCACCTTTGACTTGAACGCAAACTTTGACAAATATTGCAAATAAAAGTTTGAACTTGGAGTAGAGTAACAAAAATCTCATTGGATTTACTTTTCTCATTTTTATATGAGAATAAATGTTTGAATTTGGAGTAGAGTAATCTAGCTTGAACTTGGGTTTAAGGGTTTGAGAATCACTATATTAATTTGGCTATAATTTTCTTTTTAAGTTCCACTATATAATTTGGCTATAATTTGTCACTTAAAATTTGGCCTTTTCCTTTGTAAGGGACTTCAAATGAACTAGACTTAGAATCCACATTCCATGACCTTCTTTCTTCCTTATTCTTCTCATGAACCGTGAAACATATAAATTACAAGTGAAGTTTTTGATTTGTTTTCTTTCAAAAATTGAAATATTTGTTTTTTTTTTTAATTTGTAGCATTCATTTTTACGTTAGATAATAAAAAAGGTAATTAACATTATTATAAAGAGATATTTTTCTTTAAAATAAATACTAGCAAAATATTATTTGGCTAACACATTATTGTAAATTGAAATATATTAGAAAAAAATTATATAATAAATCCCACTCTTTATTTAAAAAACTTGTTATTTTATAATTTTTAATAAAATGTATATAGAGAGAGAAGAGAGAGAACATGTGATGTGAGGGTTTATTTTATATGACAATGAAAAAAAAAATATTTACTTGTTGAGCATTTCACCAAGTGTCTTGTTGATTCTTGATCTTTCTCCAATTCAGTAATTCCTTTGACCGTTGGATGAAGAAGACCAAATGATTCACCAATAATTATCTTTATAGTCGCAAGCATAAGCAAATTGTCCAGTCAAGTGAATGGACCTAACTAATGATCAACATTTTTGGTCCTAATAAAATAGGAGTAACCTTTTTTTTTATTTTAGTCCTTTAAATATTTTTTTTAAATTAGTCCCTTTAAATAACATTATGTAGTTGTAATTGTAATTTGTAGGCACTTTTCCTTTCCTTGTCTCCATCATGATCATTCATTGTTATTAATAGTGACCATCTTCATAGGTACAAATGTCTGTCATACTATTTTGATGATTATTTTCGTAACAAATGTTTTTATAACTTATATTATGTGATTAATGATGTCATATTGCTTTTTATATACAAGTTATGTTCATTATGAGTGAACCTTAGTTTCCCATTTGAGATTGAATACAATGATTCTTTCGGATAGTTTGGATTAATCGTTATATTGAATCTTGAATTGTCCGTTTGGACAATTTGAGAAAAGTCATTTTTTATATTAGATTCACATGTATAAGTTAAGTCTCTTTGTTAAATTTGATGAAATTTTGGTATAATTCATTTCACTTTGTTCTTTGAGTGCATACTTGAATATGCTGGAAGTCATGTCACCACTTTCATGTCGTGTACTTGGAGATCAATGTGAAATGTTGTCGAAATTTTGTCAAATTTAAGAATAGAGACTTAACCTTTACGTATGAATCTAGTATAAAGAAATGTCTTCCTGAATGGGATATGGTCACACCTTTAATGAAAAAAGTGAGATTTTCATGCATGGAATAACTTTGTGAGTATCACAAAGTTATTAATTAGATGGATCAAAGTTGGATGAATGCAAGTCACATGAGCCCTACGTATAAGGAAGGTGTTGAAGAGTTCTTGCAATTTGTCTCCGAAAGAAGTCGACCTAATGAGGATGAAAAATATTTATGTCCTTGTATAAACTATTTGAATGGGAGACAACAAATACTAGACGACATATGAGAACATCTTTTGTATGATGGGATTAAGAAGAATTATATGGCATGAACTTGGCATGGTGAATTGACAGACATGCAGAGGGGGTCCCAAACTGAATCGATTGATGTAGAAATGAGAGATCGATTAGAGGATATGATTCATGATCTTGGACAAGAGTTTTTTCGGCAAGCACATTCCCCTATGTATGATACATTGGAAAGTGATTCCAAGAAGCCTTTGTATTTGGGGTGCAAGAAATATTTGGCCCTGTTGTCAGCAATGTTAAGTCTGGTTAATGTCAAGGCCAGATATGGGTGGAGTGACAAAGGCTTCACTTCACTGCTTTAGGTAGTGCAGGATATCCTTCCAGAGGAAAATACGTTGCCAAAAAGTTATTATCAACTGAAGAAGATACTGTGTCCGATGGGTATGGAGTATAAAAAAATACATGCATGTCCTAATGATTGTATATTGTATAGACATGAGTATGAAGAAATGCATAAATGTCCCAGGTGTGGGGTATCATGGTACAAAGTGAAGGATGACAATAAGTGTAGCAATGATGAAAGCACAACGAAAGGCCCCCCAGTGAAGGTGTTATGGTATCTTCCGATCATTCCAAGGTTCAAGCGTTTGTTTGCTAACGTAGATGACGCTAAAGACCTTTCATGGCATGCATATGGGAGAAATCACGATGGAATGTTTCGCCATCTGGCTAATTCCTATAGTGGAAGAAGATTAGTCATTTGTATCTAGATTTTGAGAAAGAGGCAAGAAATTTAAGGCTTGGACTTTCCACTGATGGAATGAATCCCTATGGTAGTTTAAGCACTCAAGACAGTTCTTGGCCTACTTTGTTAGTAATTTACAACTTGCATCCTTGATTGTGCATGAAGCGAAAATACATAATGTTGTCTATGATGATATCAAGCCCAAGACAACCAGGAAATGACATCGATGCTTATCTCAGTCCCTTGATTGAAGACTTGAGCAAGTTGTTGGACAAGGGGGTTTTCATGTTTGATGGGTATCGAAATGAAACATTCAAGTTGCGCGCAATGCTATTTTGTACCATAAATGACTTTCCAGCATACGGGAATTTGAGTGGACACAGGCTACGTACAACTGAAACATGGAAGAAAAATAGTATACACTCGGCATCGACATTTTCTAAAAGCTTATCACCCTTACCGACAATGGAAAAAGCTTTTAATGGAAGTCAAGAGCATGAAAGTGCACTGATACCATTAACTAGTCAATAGGTTCTTGAGCAGGTTGAGGACATCAATACTATATTTGGAAAGACCCAAAAGAAGGAAAAAAAGAGTAAAACTTGCATATGGAAGAAGAGGTCGATATTGTTTGATCTTCCATATTGGTTTGATCTAGATGTCAGACATTGTATTAATGTTATGCATGTGGAGAAAAATGTGTGTGGTAGTGTCATTGGCACACTTCTTAACATTCAAGGCATGACAAATGATGGTTTGAACACTCGCCAAGATCTAATTAATATGGGTATATGAGACCAATTACTTCCTAGGTCTGATGGTAAGAAAATATACTTGCCTCCAGCTTGTGATACTTTGTCCAAAAAAGAGAAGATAAGTTTTTGTCAGTGTCTGCACCGTGTCAAAGTGCCACAGGGATACTTTTCAAATATTAAGAGTCTTGTGCAGTTCAAAGATCTAAAGTTAGTTAGCTTAAATTCTCATGATTGTCACGTCTTGATGCAACAATTGTTAGCCATGGCAATATGAGACATTTTGCCTAACAAAGTCAGGCATGCCATAACTCGCCTGTGCTTTTTCTTCAATGCCATGTGTAGAAAAGACATTGATCCTCTCAAGTTAGATGACCTAAAAAATGAGGCCGTTATTATCTTGTGTCTATTGGAGATGTATTTTTTGCCTTCAATTTTCAACATCATGGTTCACTTAATTGTTCATCTATTGAGGGAAATTAAATGTTATGGTCTCATTTATTTGTGGTGGATGTACCCGGTTGAGCGATACATGAAGATCTTAAAAGGGTATACGAAGAATCTACACCATCTTGAAGCATCTATTATTGAAAGGTACATTGCAGAAGAAGTTATTGAGTTTTGTTCAAAGTATATTGAAAAGGCAAAACCTGTTGTGCTTCTCGAGTCTCAGCATGATGAAAGAATGGAAGGTAAGTGTTCAAGAGGACTGCATGTTATTACTCCAAGTCTAGAAGAATTGTAACAAGCTCATTTGTATATATTGAATAACAGTAATGAAGTTCTGCCATACATAGTTCATCACGAAGCTTTAGCCAAGGAAAGTAACCCAAAAATGACCAAGAATAGGGTGTTGAAAGAGCAAAATAAGACTTTCTTGAATCAGTTTAAAGATATAATCTTTGATGACAATAATGCTTCTGAAACACTAAGAAAGTTAGCAGATGGGCCTAAAAGAAATGTTATAACTTGGCATGGATACGATATCAACAAGTTTTCATTCTACCCGAAATCACAAGACAACAAAAGTACATTGCAAAATAGTGGGGTTAGTCTAAGTGCTGAATCTCAACACTTCGCTACTGTACGTGGTGACAATCCTCGTATAGCTTCCATGCCTTACTTTGGAGTCATTGAAGAAATATGGGTGCTTAATTATGACAAATTCACGATCTTTGTTTTCAAGTGTAAGTGGGTTGATAGCAATATGGGTGTGCAAACGGATGATTTCCTATTTACGTTGGTAGATCTGAAGAAGCTTGCTTATTAGAATGAGTCTTTCATTATGGTAGAACAAGCTAAATAAGTGTTTTATGTTCAAGATCTTTGTGATGAAAGGTGGTCAGTGGTTCTACACGGAAAAACAATTGGTGTTAATGTTGAAGATGATGATTCAATCATTGATACTTGTCTCAATCTTTTTTCCACACAAATGTTGCCTAACGTCAACGAAGAAGAAGAAATTGACGACGTGCATCCAAATAGTAATAATCATGATGAAGGAGAATTAATTAACATTGTATAATGTAATTTATTTTATATTTACTTGCTTTCGTAATTTCAATTACATAACTTAATATAATTTTCAAACATTGTTTAATTAATGTTGTTTTTTAACAGGCACATGGCTACACCACCCAGCTCCCCTCCTCCTCTTCTTGAGTCAGCATCACCTTTTCCGTCTACGTCGAAGAAGACAAGAAAAGTAACACGGGTTAGATAATTGGCCATTAGGGCAGTTGGGGCGAAGAGACCAATGGTTCATGTGGATCCTACCCCTGGGAACGTCGATGGTCCCCACAGAAAGAAATTAAGAACATATTTGGGGATCGTCGCTTGTGATAAGGTGGATAATTGGAAACAAATCCCTGCATCTCAAAAGGATTTGATATGGGAGGATATTCATGTATTTCAATTAAATGTTGTATGTTTTGTAATTGGTTGTACTAAAAATCTCAAATTTTAATTGACTAACTATAAAATATATTTATTGTATCACATGCTGAATTTGATATTCCTAAAGCATCTGATTTAAGGACGAAGAAAAAAAATACTTCAGACCATATGAGAGCGATGGAGGCAGTTTAAGTCATATTTGACCTCTAAATGGGCTCTGGCAGATGAAAAGAAGGGCGATGATGATAAAGCATGTGAAAAGTACGACATAAGCAAGGAAAAGTGGAACCAGTTGTGTCAAAGCCATAAAGACCCTTCATGGGAGGTTAGATGATTTTCATTTTTTTAAACTTTGTATTTACGCATTATTGTCAAACATATTAAGTTAGACTAATGTGTAATTGTTATAAAATGTTTGAAAGAAGGCATAGGCCATTTAGAAACAAAACATTGTCCTTCACATGTTGGCTCGTGGGGGTTATGATTATCTAGAAGCAAAGTCGATGGAGGACAAGAAAAAGGAAAGATTGGAGGAAGCAGCCCAATCTGGGAACACTAACACAATCATTGATCCTCCATCTCCCATTAGATGACACGTGAAGTGGAAGATGGCCCGCATGAAAAAATCTAGTCAAATGACATCTAAGGTAGGAAAAGAAATTGTAGATAAGATTGTAAGTGAGTCTCATTTGTCAGTTGTCATTTTTTATAATAATTGTTGGATGAGTAAACCAAATTTGTTTTATTTGTTGACTACAGGATTCCTTGGAAGAGCAGGCCTCACAGGGAAGCTTTGTCGCCCATGGACGTCAAGATGTACTAACTACTACCATTGGGCAACCAGAACACCCTAGTCGTGTCAATGCTGCTGGAGTTGGTGTCACGATCAAACAATACTTTGGACCGACTTCAAGGAGCTTTTGCACGTCTACGTCCATGGCTCCTGAAGACCTAGAGTAGCTGACACAAAAAATCAGGGACCAGTTGGAAGATTCGATCACAAAAAAAGTGACTTGAAAACTAATGTTGTCCTTCAGCCAAATGCAATCCCAGTTGCAGTCACAGATGCAATCATAGGGACTCGCATTGACTCCTGAGCCTGATGTTGGTCCTTCTACTGCTCGTGTTAGCACAACGGAAAGTTGTGTCGATCCCTCAGGGTAGGACCCAGACACGGGTGACTTAGAGAAATGTGGGTTGTATATTGATGAAAATCCTCCCTACCTGGTTGCTCTTGGAAGAGTTTATGAGGGGTTGACCACTGTCCACAACATCCCTTTGGGAAATGATCAAGTCAAGTTTGGTGTTGCGGAAGTTTGAGATGCTGATGCTAGCGTTCATGTACCCGCTTAAGAGGTTCATTTAGTTGGACATGCACTTAACACCTTCCTTACTTGGCCGACACATCTTGTAAAGAGTTTTTCAAAATAAGTATTTCATTTTGTTGTTTTTAAGAATTATTAAAAAAGGATTTGTTACAAATAAAGTGTTGATTGTCATTCACTTATGTTTATTAACTGTGTTGGATAAACAAGGAGCTGAGAGACCAGCAAAACTTGCAGATAGGTCGGATCCTGATGTCAATCCCCTATACCTGATGACATTGACCATCTCACAGATTTTCCTCAAGCTTTTCCAAGTTTCATGCAATGCTACCGTGGTTGGGGTGTATAATGATAACTTCCCCTTGTACATTTCTCTTTATCTTTCTAAAAGTTTTTTATCAACACTTTCTTTAAGTATCTCTATTATACAATTATGAATTTTGTAAGTCACTTTACATTATTATATGTTAGCTAACTAACTATTTTACTAACCGCCTGAATTCTTTTGTGTCTCTCTTCTCCCTTACAAAAGATTCAAAGGACTAACTGCCTGAGAATTCTTTTCCTCAAGCCACAGTCCATACAGAGATATGAGCAATCACAATTTGAATCAGAAAATCATATTAAGAAATAGATGCAGAATTCACATAGAGATGTCTATCTAGGAGTCTACTTGAATGGGTAAGTTAAACTGAACAAATCAATTTAAATGATGTATGCACTATAATATTAAATGTTCTCCAATGCAATACACATTGGCAAATGGTCGTTATATGTCCTAAGGACAATGTTGTCCTCTGATTTTGTTCCTTGCACAATAGGCTCAACAACTACTTGAAATGAATTGTTAATAGGTCAGTTGTATTTTGTTATACATTTACTTTATGATTAGTATTTGACATCAATATTTTAATTGTACAATACTCATGCATGTTTCTCTTAATCGGTACTTTAAAGGGATTCAACTATAGTCAAGGAAGTAAAACCAAGGCTGCTGCTAGATGAATTGTAGTTAAAGTAAGTGATTTAAACAATGTTTGTTGCCTTAAAAATTAATTTTTATTACTTTCTACACTAATTTTCGGTTAACTTTGAATATCTTAATATCCTATTCAATTAAGTGTAATAAGCAAAAAGGAAGCACTAAATGTGGGTACTACATAATGCATTGGATGTAAACGATAGTCCTAGGAGGTTTCAAGGATAATTGAGAAATGATAATTGTTTACTTCAAAACTAATTCAATTTGTCATAATTGTTGTTATTTATACTTATTAACTTATGTTTTACTATATCATGTGGTATTTTACTGATTCAAAACCATTGAAACCAGAGACCATGAAGGCAATTTGCATTCAGTGGGCAAGATATTATCTAAAAGTTAAAAATGAAACACTAGGTGTTTAAGTAATTTTAGAATTGTAGAGTTATGTTAATTTAGATTAGATAACAATGGATTTTATGTATTGACTTTCATTACTTTAAATATTTCTTTTAATTGATAGTAAATATTCAATTATTATGGACAAAATTTGAACTACCTGATAAAAATTGTCTGAAAACTGTCTGGATTAGTTCTAGTTTGCAATTTACAGGTTAATTTGGGGTAATTAAAGAAATAGACAGCATATTAAAAAAAATCTATAAACCAACTTTAGTTTTCAAAAAATCGTTGTTGTTGCACAAAACTTTGGTTACCAAAAAACAACATCAGTTTTTCTAAAAACCGATGTTGTTGAGTTTCTAAAAACTGATGTTGTTTTTGTCATCAATTAACAACATCGGTTTCTAGGAAAATCGATGTTGACGGTCAATCACAATATCGGTTTTTAGAAAAATCGATGTTGGCTTATACATATTTTACATTTTTTTGTTATTTCTTATTATACGACATCAGTTTTCTAAAAATCCAATGTTGGGTACTTTAGTTTAACATCAGTTTTCTACAATCGATGTTAGAATTAATACTTTTAACGCTGGTAATTTCAATATCGGTTAATAACCGATGTTAAAAGCTTATTTTCTAGTAATGACAGATGTAGAAAAGTTCTTATTAATTTCTACCATATAAAAAATGATTATTTTGCACCAATTAAGCATTCAAGACATATCTTTGGCATGAGTTTAAGATATTAAACCTAAAAAACTTTAACCTTCACATCAAAGAAAGAGTTGCTACTTGAGTGACTGGATGGTAATATGAAAAAAAAAACTAGAGAGTTTCTACGGTGACATGCTAATGTAGGAGTATTTATATTGTTGTTTTTTCGACCAATAAGAATTAAACTGTATTATTATATTTGTCATTTTAATATTTAAGAATAATTTTTTTATATATTACAATTTAGTCATGTATAATCCATATATTTTTAAATAAGAAATTGAACTTTGTAATTTCACAAAACCAAACATTTCAGTTCAAACTAAAATAAACCATTGCAAACATACTCACATTGTGGTTCAAACCAAGACCTCAACAAACCCACATTCTAGTTCAGTCTGGCTTTCTCCTTGAGTCCATCTTCACTACCACCATCAATCGTGGCGCTCTTTACCAAAGATTTTGTCCCAACAAACCCCCAAGTGCCGGTGAAGCATCCTAGCGAGGCACCTCGCCTTGATTAGTTATATTTGCTAATAATTCTACAAAGTTGTTGTTGACTTGAAGGGTACTTGATTAGCTTTATAACTTTTAATTTTTGTTCCTTTAATTTAAAATTTTGGGTTTACCACTTCATGCCATGGTAGGGATGTGATAAAGAAGGCAATAGGTGCACTGCATAACTAAGAGAATATGAACAGTGACAGACTCAAAGTTGACGTTGTTACAGGAACTAGAAGCGTATGTAGCTAAACATTGGAAGGGAATAGGATAATTCGGGTAAGTGATTGAAAAAAATAAAATAAAAAAATCAGATCCTTGATTTTTAAATTAATAGATTTTATGGTGAAAATTCACTTTCCCACCATGAAAGACTTCCTTACCTTTCCTGTGCTAAGCTAGAACCCTAAACCCCTAAACATTTCAAACTCAAACCTCAACAACAATCATACGTCTCTATTTTCTTTTTCCCAAAACTTCAAAATGCAATCGTGATTGTGTCAAAACCCAAAAAGGCGCCATGATCATGATAGTGTCGAAACCCCATAACATTGTTGTGTACTTGAGGTGGATTACATTACCCATGAACAAGTTTGATGAGCTTACTCTTCCTATTTTTGTTATTTTTTAAAATTAATTCAAGTCTTCAAATCATGTGGTTGTATTTTTTATGTGTTCAACATCAGGGGGGTGCTAGTAACTCTTTTGCTCTATGTGTGTGTGTATTGAATTTGTCTCAATGCTTCCTTCCAAGAAGCACTTCATTTTCTAATTGATTTTAGTTTTTGTTATTTTTTTAGGAAATCACTTTCTTAGTAACAACCAAATTAGTTAGCATGACTATAATATTGTACCTTATAGCTTTGACTATATCAATATGCTTCTGCTTGGCAGAATCATTTACCACACTTTGAATTCCCGTTAAGCCTACAAAATAGCTAGCGCATGAAGCCATAATCTGAGCACTTACTGTATCACTTGTATAAGGATAGGGAAGCAACATCAATTGTGAGATGCATTTTATTCATGGCCATCCATCTGATGGTGAAGCATAGAAGCACTTTGATCGGGTACATGCAGATTTTGTTATTGATCCATGAAATGTGCGACTCAGTTTATCCACATATGGATTTAACCCATATATTTAAGCATACTCTTCACCGTATTCTTGTTGGCCAATCATTGTTATCCCATACAATCTTCCTCCAGAAATGTGTATGACTAAACCTTATATGTTTTTAAGTTGTGTCATACCAGGTCCATTTAATCCAATGGTTGGTATTGATGTTTATTTACAACCTTTGATTGATGATATGAAAAATTATGGAATGGTGTTATAACTTACGATGTTTCAAGAAAGCAAAATTTCATGATGAGGGCAGCTTTGATGTGGACTATTAATGATTTTCCTGCTTATGGGATGTTGTCTGGTTGGGGGACACCTGGTAGACTAGCATGTCCGTATTGCATGGAGGACCCTTTCAGTTGGAAAATGGGGAAAAAACTTCTTGGTTTGACTGTCATCATAGGTTCTTACATACTGATCATGCATTTAGGAGGAACAAAAATGCCTTCAAAAAAAGGGAAGTAGAAAGGGATAAGCCACCGCGTATGTTGACACCTACACAAGTATGGCGTAGGGTTAGGGATTTGCCAAAAGTCATAGAAACTGGTCTTCCGCCACCAAATATACATGGATATGGGGAATGGCACCATTGGACAAAAAGAATTATCTTTTGGGATCTTCCTTATTGGAAAGATAACTTGTGACACAATCTTGATGTTATGCACATAGAGAAAAATTTCTTTGACAACATATTCAACATTGTCATGAATGTCAGTGGTAAGACAAAAGACAGTGACAAGCCTAGGATGGACTTAGCTTTTTATTGCAGGCGTAAAGACTAGGAGTTGAAGTCGACGATTAACGGGAAGTTATTAAAGCCAAAAACAAATTACACTCTAACTGTAGACCAAACAAAGTTAGTCTATCAATGGATAAAAGAACTACGAATGCCAGATGGTTATTCCTCTAACTTAGCCAGATGTGCCAATGTTGATAAGGGAACCATGCATGGGATGAAAAGTCATGATTGTCATGTGTTCATGGAGTGTTTACTTCCTATTGCTTTTAGCTCATTGTTGCCACATGTCTTAAATCCACTTATTGAAATAAGTCATTTCTTTAAAGACTTGTGTTCTACAACTTTGATGGAGGATGACTTAAGTAGAATGGAACAAAATATTCCATTAATTCTATGCAAGTTAGAGAGAATATTTCCCCCTGGGTTTTTTGATTCAATGGAGCATTTGCCTATTCATTTGGCATATGAAGCTAGACTTGGTGGACCAGTCCAATACACATGGATGTATCCATTTGAAAGGTACTAAAATGATAATTGTATTTTCTTTACAATTCATTTTTTAATGCTCATGAACAATGACTTGGTTTTCTTTGAAATTTGTAGATTCATGGGTGATTCTAAATGAGCAGTGAAAAATAAGGTCCGGGTGGAAGGATCCATTTGCGCGTCATACATACATCGTGAGACAACTTATTTTTGTTATCATTATTTCAACAACTTTGTGTTGTCGCCACGTAATCTTAGGAATCAAATTGCAATTGAAGCTGAAAGGTCGTCCTTCTGGGAAAGAGTTAATTCACTCGTTAACTGATGATGAGAAAGACTTGGCCCATGTTCATGTGTTGATTAACTATGCTGAAGTTAAACCATACCTCGAGTAAGTTCCACAATGTATGCCATTTGGGATTCAAAAATTATGGTTGTATATTCACATTATTTCCCCCTAATTGACTTATGCAACATTATATTTGGACAATTCATTCTTGTAATCCCAATCAAATGCCTCTACTCATAATCTACATGTCGATTTTCCTACTTGGTTCCAGCAAACAGTAAGTATGTTATTGTATATTTTATGTTTCTACTTTATGGTAAAAAAATATAACTGGTCATACTCTTTATATTCGTAGGTTATAAATGAGCCTACAAATGTGAGAAACCAACACTTAAAGGATTTATTGTATGGTCCCTTGAGTTACGTTAAAGAATGGCACACATACTTTGTCAATGGGTACAAATTCCATACTCAAGGATGGAGTGAAGGGAAGAAAATGATAAATAGTGGGGTTCACGTAAAAGGCCTTACAGAAGGTGCCACAGAGGATTTTTATAGGGTCGTTCAACACATATATGAGCTAGAGTATAATACTATAACCTATCCTAAGCGAGTAGTATTATTTTACTGTAATTGGTTTGATCCATCAAGTAAAGGAACCAGGGTAGACCCTAAATATGGCACAATGGAAATTCAAATAGATAAAAGATATAATTTGTTTGACCCATTCATCAGTACACATAATGTAAGGCAAGTGTATTATGTGTCATATCCAGCAACAAGAAGGGAAAAATGTGGTTGGTGTGTAGCAATTAAAATGAAGCCAAGAGGTTACATAGAATCCGATCATGTACAAGATGATGTGCCTTATCAAATTGAGGAAATGTCACATGTCAATGAAGTTGAAAATATTTCTGGATTGCAAGATTTAAGCGCTGGTGTTGAAGAAGTAAACCCGACTAATTTGTTGACAAATGAAGAAGAATCAACTAATTTGAATGAAGAATCAAACAATATTGAACAAGACAATGAAGGGGAATTAGAAGATGACTTTGAAGTTTACAATTTTGAAGAGGATTAGACGTTGATCTTTGTTAGTCAGTTATAATGTTTGTTATTAGTGACATGTTTGTTGTCTTCTAATACTTCAAAACTTAGTTAGTGTATTTTATTTTTGTTGTGATATGGAAGTTCCTTATTTATCTAATTTCCATCCATCCCAATATTTTATTAGAGTATTTATGTTATAATATTATTTTTCTATATATAGATATGTCATCAGGTGGCGTTGACCCTCCTCGACCCCCATTGTCATACCCTAATTTCGTCCAAGGACGATCGTTGGCTAACATTTGGATTCTTGCCAGTTGAATTGAGCTGCTTAACACTAATTGTCGCACAATCCGTAGGGTTTTGTGATGTTTCGGAAGGAAATGTGCAAAATGTTCAAAATAGGGGCAAAATGGTCACTTTGGGGACATTTTCCAGCCCCTGGGCCCACCAGAAAGCTTAGGGATGAAGCAACCAGCTTCCTGGGCGAGCTTCTGTGCAACCTCCTCCCCTCATTTTCCTATAAATAGGTGTGAGGGGCTGAGGGGAAGGGTTTCAGCATCATTTGTAAGAAGTTTTCACTGAAATTAGTGAGAAGAAGGAGAAAGAAGAAGAAAAATCAAGGCCGAGGCACTTCCGTAATGCTTCCGTGACGTTTTCGTGATCAATTTTGTGATCGTTCTTCATCATTCTTCGTTCGTTCTTCATCGTTCTTCGATCTTTGACCGGTTAGTTTCTATTTTTTGAAGTTGTGAATTCATTCTATGCACCCGTAGTGGTCCACTCTTGCTTTGCGCATCTTCATCTTCATTATTCTACCATCGGTGATCTTTTTCTTTGTTTAAAGCGAGTTTCGACCGATTAATTGTGTCATAATTTCACTTAATCACTGTTAAAATGAATTTCAACCGATCGTTTGTGTTGTAGTCTCGTTTAATCACCGTTAAAATAAAATTCAACCGATCGTTTATGTTGTAACCTCGGTTAATCATAAAAAAAATAAGTTTCAACCGGTCATTTACTTTGAAAGTTCTCATTTAATGAGTTGGAAAATAACCAAGTGAAACCAAAGCCAAAATCAACTTATAATCAAGCTTTTGTCCACAAGAAAATCGCTTAAATACGTTCAAAGGTCCAACGCCTTAAACAGTCTTTTTTACTTCTATCAGTTAAAACGAACCGTTTAGAAGTCTAAAATCAATACTTAGCATAACTTTCTTGCTTTTCAAAGAACTACGTAGGTCTGAGTTGCTCATCGCAATTGAGGATACGTAGGAGTAAGAGCCCCGCTTTTGTCGACCCCAAAAAAGATAAAAACATAAAAAAAGGGAAAATAAAATAAATTTGAAGTCATGATCTTGCACATTTGATTAAAGGTCGCCGTCCCTTATGACGGATGCGTGGGGTGCTAATACATTCCCCATATGTAAACAACTCCCAAACCTTTATTTTTTAAAATCCGTAGACCTTCTTTGGTTTTTCTAACGTTTTCCTCAAATAAACGTTGGTGGCGACTCCACGCGTTTTCCTTCCTTGGAAGATGCACCCGTGAGTCTCGCGTCGCCCTCTCGCCGAAGGATAGGTTACGACACCCGTCACATGACTGCAATGGGAAAATGACAACTGCGAAGAAAAGATGATACATGGTTAGACTATTACCACCTCGAGATAGTCTGACATCATCTACCCCATCCCCGTCTTCTGTGTCTATCCCAGTTAGGCCTCCCGATGTTGCACCTACAACATCTCCACCTTCGACTGAAGCTAGACCATCTTCATCTCATGTTAATGCACATGGACCATCTCCGATACCTGCATCCACACCATCTCCATCCTCTGTTGATGCACGTGGACCATCCCTAGTACCTACATCTACACCTTCCCCATCCTCGCCCGTGGGCAACATGCCTACAGATGAAGATGCTATAAATTTGGCAATGGAAGACCCCCCTCCCCTTAATAATTTTCCTATGGTTACGTTAATTAATGGAGCGTAAGTATTATAAAATTTATATAATTATCATTATATATGATACATCACATGATATGCTACTATTTTGAGTAATTATTTTTTATATTTAGGTTTCATCCATCTAAGGTTGTGGCAAAGGCTGTCACTTTGTCCATTAGGCAAAAATTAGGTCAGCCTTGGCCTATATAGGGAGTGATTCCAAAACATCATCAAGAACTTTTTTCCAACGTTTTAAGGTAAATTATTCTTTTATTAATGATTAGTTCAACGGTTGTTATGGGATAGTAATGCTATTTTTTTTATTTTAACTCATCTATAATAATTTGTATTTTTCTAATTGTGTACAATTTCATTACTTTGTTATATTTTAGAGAAAATTGGTTTGGAGACCTGAGGAAGAGAATGAAATAAAAAAGGGTTTTAACTCGAAAGCTTCTCATAAACTTTCTAAGATGTTTAGGGATGCCCGAAATGAAAATAAAAGACCATATTGGATTGGAGATCGTGTTTGGAACGACCTATTATCACATTGGAATGCACCTGAGTATCGTTCCAAGTGTGCACGGGCCAAAAAAAATTGGGCATCTGAAAAGGGTGGGTGTAGGCACACAGGTGGTTCTATCAGCTTGCAAGATCATGTCATTCGCTTGGTATGTACATTAAAATTATAATACATAGTTGTTTATACTTGTTTAACTTACTACTTAATGTTTATTTTTTAATGTTTCTTAATAGTCAAAGGAGCTTGGTTGATCTGTATATGTAGATGAGGTCTTTCAGCAAACTCATTTATGAAAGGATACAGGTCAATTTGTTGATGATAGATCTAGATGGACACATGTGAGACCATTATCTTACATATTTTTTAATTTTTTAATTTTTTATTATATTTATGGAATAATAATTGTTTATGAATTACAGGAAGAATTTGAGGCTAGACTATCTCAAGCTAGGTCTGATGTTGCATCAAGTGTTGGTGAATCCCAACTCACTCCCTTAGACCCTACTGAAGAACAAAGACTTAGGAGTCGGAATTGGGTTGCAGCTGCAGGACCAAAGCATAAGGGACGCCTTTATGGTACTGGAGACCTTGCTCATACTTACAAATGCATAAATGACAGCTTTATGCAGCATACGCAAGGATCTTCCAGTCGCATTGAAGATGTTGCAGAGATTAACCGCTTGAGGGAGGAGTTGCGTTAATCAAAAGAGGAAATGCGTGTTTTTCAATCAGTAGTCCTTTAGTTCCTACCTCCAGAGGCATGGAACATTATTCATTAACAACAACAACCTCACCAGCAGGACCAGGCAGAAGACCAACATAGACACTCTCCTGATGACTATTTTGACTATTGACTTAGCAGCACAAAATTACTATTGACAATCAGCATTGACATTTTACATTTGATTTCAATTTAACTTAATGATTTATTTTACTTTATATTTTGATTTTATCAATTTCACTATTTCCTAAATTATAAGTATGTATTAATTCAAATATTCATGGTAAATAATATAAATGCATAAAATAATTGTTAAGTTATTAATGATAAAAAACAAAAACAATAGAAATAATAAATTATTTATAAAAAATATTTTCCGATGAAACTTTGCGACCAAACAATCCGTCGGAAATGACCCATGGGAAATTTGCGACCAAACAATTCCGTCGGAAACTATCCGTGGGAAATTTGCTACCAAAAAAATCCGTTTGAAATGAGCCATGGGAAATTTCCGACAAAATTTTCATTGGAAAGCATCCATGGGAAATTTCCGATGGAAAATATTAGTCTGAAATTTTCGACGGAATTTTTCCGTCGGAACTTTTCCACGGATTGTTTCTAACAGACAAAAAAAAATCCGTCAGTTTTTATTTCCTAATCTGTCGGTAACGTCCAATTATCGACGGATTTATAGTGTTACCGATGGATTTTTGCCGTAAGAAAAATGCTATTTTTTTGTAGCGTTGAGCGGTGAGGCCTTATTCTGTTTATTTCTTGTGCACTAACTTTACTAGTAAGTATGACTTCTACAAGTGGAGATGTTACTCCACCATCTCCTAAAACCGCAAGGCTCATGGCAGAGATGATTAAACTTGGTGATCAAATGAGAAGAATGAGTTATGAAAATGAAGAAAGGAGAATAAGGAAAGTTTAAGAAGAATACACAAGAGTAATGAAACTTTAAGTGTGGCGATTGAAAATATAGAGCGAAGAAGAGAGGACAGATCATATAATTCTTCTCATGGAGAAGATAAGGAGTATAAAGAGGATGAGGGATGAAGGAGGAATGAGAGGTATAGGAAGAAAAGAAATCATAGAAGATATGGAGGTAGGCAAAGAGAGGAAGGGGTTGAGGGAGTGAAGGTCAAGATCCCTTCTTTTAAAGGGACTTGTGATTCGGAAGTGTATCTTGAGTGGAGATAAAGGTTAAACAAGTCTTGGCTTGCTACAACTACAATGAAGAGAAAAAGATCAAATTGAGGAGTCTCAAGAGGCCACCATGGCAAGGTTTTTACATGGTCTCAATAGGGAGATCCAAGACATTGTAGAGTGGCACCACTATGCCTCTTTGGAGGATCTCATTCATCAAGCCATCAAGGTGGAGCAACAATTAAAAAGGAAGCAAATATAAGAGAAGTGCCCCTATGGCTCTTCAACTTGGAAAGATAAGGAGATATTCAAGAAGGAAGGAGGATCTTCATTCAAATATCATGAAAAAGGTGCTGCCCTTGGTAAAAATAATTTAAACCCTACTCCCACTTCTTGAAAGGTGAGTTCTATTAAATGTTTTAAGTGTTTGGAAAAAGGGTCATATTGCCTCCCAATGTCCTAACAACAAGACTATGGTTATGTTGGGTAATGGGGATATATCTAGTGCATCTTCTTCTAGCTTTTCTAGTTCTTCTAGTGAGAGTGAAAGTGAATGTGATGTACAAGCCCTAAAGGTGATCTTTTGATGGTTAGGAGGTTATTGAGTAGTGTGTGTAAGGATAAAGATGAAACTCAAAGGGAGAGCATTTTTCATACTAGGTGCATGGTCATGGAAAAAATATGCTCTTTGATTATTGATGGGGGTAGTTGTACCAATGTAGCTAGCCAAAGATTGATTGAAAAGCTTGCTTTGAAAAATTCCCCTCACCCTAGGCCTTACAAACTACAATGGTTGAGTGAGAATGAAGAGCTAGTTGTAGATAGATAAGTTTTGATATGTTTCTCCATTGGAAAATATATTGATGAGATATTGTTTGGTGTAGTCCCTATGAAGGCTAGCCATCTCTTACTTGGAAGGCATTGGTAGTATAATAGGGATGTTTTCCATAATGGTGTCACAAACAAGTTTTCATTTGTACATAAAGGGAAAAAGGTGACCCTCATACCTTTGTCTCCAAGTGAGGTTTGTGAGGATCAAATAAAAATGAGGGTGAAAAGAGAACAAGAGAGAAAAGAAAAGAAAAACAAAATTGATGAAAGAGAGATCATGAAAGGAAAGAAAAGAGTGGAGATAAAAAAAAGAGTGAAACTGTAAAAAAAAAAGGATGAAAATCAAGAAGAGAGAAAAATATAGAGTTGTTCATGAGAGAAAAAAAGGTGAAGAGAGTGATGCTAGCTATGCAACCTATGTATTTACTAATGTCTCATGATTACTGTTTGTCTTCTATTGCTAGTTCTTTGCCTATAGGTGTGGAAGAATTACTGAAGGAGTTTGGGGATGTCTTCCCCAAAGACACCCCCTCATGGGTTACCTCCTTTGAGAGGGATAGAGCACCAAATTAATCTTATTCCAAGAGCGCCCTTACCAAATAAGCCAACATATAGAAATAATCCAGAAGAGACAAAAGAGATCCAAAGGAAAATGGAGAGCTTGATGGAAAAAGGATGGGTGAGAGAAAGCTTGAGCCCATGTGCTATGCCCATTATCTTGGTGCCAAAGAAGGATGGAACTTGGAGAATGTGCATAGATTGTAGAGCCATCATAAACATCACTGAAAGGTATACACATGCTATCCCTAGACTTGATGACATGTTAGATGAGTTGCATGGTTCTAATTATTTCTCCAAAATTGATTTGAAAAGTGGTTACCATCAAATTGGAATGAGAGAAGGTGATGAGTGGATGGTGATGCCTTTTGGACTAACCAATGCACTTAGCACTTTCATGAGACTTATGAATCATGTTTTAAGGCATTTCATTGGAAACTTTATGGTTGTCTTCTTTGATCATATTTTGATATATAGCAAGACAGTAAATGACCATCTAGAACATCTTAGAAGTGTTTTGAAAGTGCTTAGGAAAAAAAATTTGTATCCCAATAGGGACAAATGCACATTATGCACTAATCAAGTATTGTTCCTAGGGTTTGTTGTGAGTTCTAAAGGTGTGCAAGTTGATGAGGAAAACATAAAAGCTATTAGAGATTGGCCTACACCTAAAAATGTGAGTAAGGTGAGAAGTTTTCATAGGCTGGCTAGTTTTTATAGGCAGTTTGTTAAACATTTTAGCATGCTAGCTTCTCCTTTGAATGAAATTGTAAAGAAAAATGTGGGGTTCAAGTAAGGAAGTGAACAAGAAGAAGCTTTTAATATCTTGAAAGAAAAATTAATAAATGCACCTATTCTTGCTTTACCCAATTTTTCCAAATCACTTGAGATTGAATGTGAAGCATCTAATGTCGAAATAAGGGTTGTTTTGTTACAAGAGGGGCATCCCATTGCCTACTTCAGTGAAAAATTAAAGGGTGCCAATTTGAACTACTCTACATATGACAAAGAAATGTATACACTTATTAGAGCATTGCAAACTTGGCAACATTATCTTTTACCTAAGGAATTTATGATACACAATGATCATGAATCCCTTAAGCATCTAAAGGGCCAAGGCAAACTCAATAAGCGACATGCCAAATGGGTAGAGTATCTAGAGCAATTTCCTTATGTGATTAAACATAAGCAAGGCAAGGCTAATGTTGTGGGCGACGCCCTTTCTATGAGGTATTCTTTACTCTCCATGCTTGAAACTAAGATGCTTGCATTTGATCATATAAAGGAGTTGTATGCTTGTGATGATGACTTCTCTAATTTGTTTAAATTATGTAAAAAGGGTGCTCATAACGGATACTTTAGGCATGATGGTTACCTATTCAAAGATAAAAGATTGTGTGTGCCTAAGAGTTTCATGCATGAGTTGTTGATTAGAGAAACTCATGAGGGTGGTTTGATGGGACATTTTGGAGTTCCTAAAATATTGGCCACATATGAAACATGATGTGCATAAATTATGTGATAGGTGTTTAGTGTGTAAAAAGGCAAAATCAAAGGTCATGCATCATGGATTATATACTCCATTACCTATTCCTAACTCTCCTTTGTGGAAGCAATGAATTCCAAGATTATTTTGATGATGCCAAAGAATCAAGAGTTAAGCAAGTTCCAAAGAATCAGGAGTCAAAAAGCTTCAAGAATTAAGTTTAAAGAATCAAGATTCAAGAACAATCAAGATCATGATTCAAGAATCAAGAGAAGACTCAATCAAGATAAGTACTGAAAATGTTTTTCAAAACATTGAGTAGCACAAGAATTTTTCACAAAATCTTTTACCAAAGAGTTTTACTCTCTGGTAATCGATTACCAGAAGGTAGTAATCGATTACCAGTAGCCAACATTGTTTTTCAAACTGATTTACAAAGCTGTAATCGATTACCAATTTTTAAAACGTTAGATTTCAAATTTCAAAAGTCACAACTTGTGATAAAACATTTCAAATGTGAAGAGTCACATCCTTTCACATAAAAGCTTTGTGTAATTAAGTACACTGATTTGGTAATCAATTACCAGTGATACATGAAGAGTCACATCTGTTGATGTGTAATCGATTACACCTTGATGGTAATCGATTACCAGTGACTGATTTCAAAAAATAAATTGCCAAAAGTCACAATTCTTAAAGTGACTAGTTTTCTGAAGATTTTTTCAAAAGAGTCACAACTTTTAAACTGACTAGTTTTCAAATGAGTCACAATCTTTTAAAGTGATTAGTTTTAAAGAAATTTCCAAGAGTTACAAACTTTAACTTGAGTCATCAAATGACTATAAATATGTGACTATGGCATGAATTTCAAAAAACAAGTTTTTACAGAAATTTCTGATTCCTTTCTCAACTTCTTTCGAAGAGTTTTTGTTCAATACTTTCTCTTCCAAGAAAAGTTCATTGTTCAAAAACTTGTGCTACTCTTCTTCTTCATTCACTTCTTTCTCTTACCAAAAGATTCAAAGGACTAACCGCCTGAGAATTTTTTTGTTTCTTCCCTTCTCCCTCTTGACAAAAGATTTCAAAGGACTAACCGCCTGAGATATCTTTTTCCTTTTCCCTTTATACAAAAGATTTCAAAGGACTAACCGCATGAGATATCTTTTGTATCCCCCTCACAGAGAATTCAAGGGACTAACCGCCTAAGAATTCTTTGTCCTAACACATTGGAGGGTACATCCTTTGTGGCACAAGTAGAGGGTATATCTACTTGGGTTGTTATACTGAGAATAAGAGAGGGTACATATCTTGTGGATCAGTTCAAGTGAAGGGTACATCCACTTAGTTGTTCAAAGAGAACAAGGGAAGGTACATCCCTTGTGGATCTTTGGCTTGTAAAGGATTTTAAAAGGTTGAAAGAAATCTCAAGAACCATTGGTTGCTTGGGGACTGGATGTAGACACGGGTTGTTGCTTAACCAGTATAAATCTTGTGTTTGTCTTCTTCTTCCCTACACTCTTTAATTTCCGCTTTTACTTTTGGTTAAGTTATTGTTTCTGTTCTTTACTTTCTTAACATAGTAGTAAAAGCCTAGTTGAATCTAGTAACATTAAGAAGGATAAATTTTTAATTAGTCAAGACACATCAATAATTAATTCAACCCCCCCCCCTTCTTAATTATTCCGAGGCCACTTGATCCAACAAGTGGTATCAAAGCAGGTATCTTGAAAAAAGTTTCACAACTTCAAGATTCATGGCCTCCTTAAATTCTCTGTTTCCTAAGGGAAACTCCATCCATAGGCCACCTATCTTTAATGGTGAGGATTACCATTATTGGAAAACCCGAATGCAAATCTTTGTTGAAGCCATAGATTTAAACATTTGGGAAGCAATATAAATAGGACCTTATGTACCCACCATAGTAAATGCAAGCACTAGCACAAGAACAGAAATACCTAGAGATAAATGGACTGAAGAGGATAGAAGAAGAATCCAATATAATCTTAAAGCCAAAAACATCATCACTTCTGCCCTAGGAATAGATGAATATTTTAGAGTGTCAAACTGTTCAAATGAAAAGGAGATGTGGGATACTTTCCAACTTACACATGAAGGCATCACTGATGTGAAAAGATCTAGAGTCAATACTCTTACACATGAATATGAATTATTTAGGATGAACACTAATGAGAACATCCAAAGCATGCAGAAAAGATTTACACACATAGTCAATCATCTTGCCTCCTTAGGAAAAACCTTTTCAAATGAAGATTTAATCAATAAAGTTTTAAGATGCTTAAGTAGGGAATGGCAGCCCAAGGTAACTGCCATTTCTGAAAGTAAAGATCTTTCCTCTATGTCTTTTGCCATTCTTTTTGGCAAATTGTAGGAACATGAAATGGAACTTCAACGTCTCAACCAAAATGAAGAGACCGACAAAAGGAAAAGAAGCATAACACTCAAAGCCTCATCCTCAATGCAAGAAGAAGAAGAGGAAGAAGAATTTGATGATGAAGAGGACTTTTCACTCTTTGTGAAGAAGTTTCATAAATTCGTCAAAAAATAGAATAATGGAGAGAAGCGATAACTTCAACAATAGGAAGAGATCCCAAGAAGTTTCTCCTACACTTAAATGCTATAAGTGTAATCAACCCGGTCACATAAAGGCAAACAGCCCCTCAAATGAGTCATGGCCCGAGAAGAATGAGAAGAAAAGCTATAAAGAAAGAAGATCCAAGAAGGCGTATATTGCTTGAGATGACAATGACTCATCCAATGGTTCGGAGAAGGAGATCAACCTTCTATCCAAGGACTATGAAAGTGATGAGAACATCTCTCAAGAAGTTTAAGCAAGAAAAACAAAAGTCTGACTTCCATCTTTAAAGATCTAAGCACTTAAATCATGAAAAAGGTAACATCAAAACCATTCTCTTTTAAATTAAGTTGGTTGAAACTTTTCTTTCTATTAACTTGTTTATATGATGACTAACAAAATTTTATTTGTTTGTCTTGATTGATTGTTATTTTGATTATGTGCTTATATTTTTGATTGAGTTATTTTCTTTCTCAAAGCATGAAGTTTATTATTAAAACAAATACTTGATAGTGCCTATGATTCTTGCATGATTTTTAGTATGATATGTAAATTAGTTGCTTAAAAGTCATTCATAAAGTTTTTTAAAAAAAATCTATTATGTTATATATATATATATATATATATATATATATATATATATATATATATATATATATATATATATATATATATATATATATATATATATAACATATATATAAGAGCTTTTAGATATGTAGCATTTTGATCTCCTTTCAAATCCTTTCACCCTAAGAATTCATTATGCACTTAGTTCTGATAAAATGTTCTCTGGTAATCGATTACCACAATATGTAATCGATAACAACGAGTTAGGCTAAGTGTAATCGATTACCAAAAGATGTAATCAATTACAACGCGTCTCTGCTGCTTATAAATACAAATTTCAGAATTCACGAAATTGCAACTTCGTCTCTCTTGCGAAACCCTCATTCCCAAATTTTCTTTCTCCCATAACTTACTCATTTCTTATCCAAATCACGTCCCACAAAGCCCAAAATTCATATTTTTTTCATCCTCTTTCATTTCAACTGATTGAAATTTTGAATAAGTCTCTCAAATGGCGGAACCATCAAAGAAGCGCAAGGGTTCTTCGAGTAGAAGCCAACGACACTCTGAGGCTCAGGATACTCCAATTCCTTCCTCCATTTCCTCATCCTCATTGTTCTCATCAGAAGAACAATGTACAATACACAAACCTCTTCTCCTCTTGTTCTATCATTGACCCTAAGTTCATAGATATGGATTTCTTTTTTTATGAGAGTTTCGAATGCATTCAAGCATTTCAAAACTCAAATCTCATTTCCTTTATGTCTTTAAACCTGCCTGTGTATTCTGAATTGGTAAAAGCTTTTTATTCTAACCTTGAAATTCAAGAAAGTACTTTGATTTCTGAGGTTTATGGGATAAAGATGGTCATTGACCAATCCCTCTTCTATGATTTGACCCAATTGTCTAGCGAAGGTGTACCATTTGAAGGAAGGAACACTGAATGATGATTGGAAATTTGATTTTTCTGTGCATGATGTCTGCCGGTTGGTTTGCACCAACCAAGCGGTTATGACCAGAAGGCTACTTGCCGGTTCATTGACTCTTGAAAGCCGCATCCTCCATTATCTAATTGTCCGTATCTTACTCCCCAGATCTTCAAACCTTGCACAGGTTTCTGAAGAAGATCTAATAGTCACGTGGGCCTTTCATACCGGTCGACAAATTGATTGGGCACATCTAGTCCGGTATCGCATGCATAAGGCATTGCGATTAAATGCTCCTTTACCCTATCCACACTTAGTTGCTTTGTTCCTTCTACATTTTAACATCCCTCTTGATTTTGAACCTTATGTTCTAATCAAGAGATCTTTCTTGATCGGTGCTGCTATGGTTGCCTCCTTTGGTTACCGCAAAGAGCGTGATGGCTCTAGGGTAAAAAAGGGTGTTCAACCAAATGATGATGAAGGACACTTTCCGGTTGAAGGGGACTCTTCTCTCCTTCAGAGTATTTTGGACAGATTTGATGGACTTCAAACCTATGTTGGTGAGAGGTTTGACTCCTTGGAACGTCAAGTGGACACACGATTCGAGGAGATGAACTCAAGGATTGCAAAGGTTGAAGAAGATGGCACCATCATTCGCGACTGCCTTGATTTACCTCCACCACCACCATCAGTTTAGACGTTACTATTATTATTAGTATTTTGATTTCTAGCCGTGTATTTGTCTATATTATTATGACAACTGAACGCTTAGTATTTCTTTTAATATTTGCTTAGTATGACTGAACTTGATGTTTATGGTTTGTGATATATGACTAAGTGGTTTGCATTTCAATTTGGTTTTATTCAAATTATGCTTTATGTATGCTTTAGAATCATTTATGTTCGTTTTACAAATTATGCTTTGTACGTTTAAATTATTCATGTTTTACGCACTTTGGCTTTTTTGATGTTGCCAAAGGGGGAGAGAAAAATGGGTATTTTTATAAATCAAGATATTATATTTTCAAAGCTTTAAAATTAAGCATAAATTCAAAAAGAAAGGGGGAGAAAGAGATGAGTGAACGGTAGAACAAAACTTGTATGTATCCTCTTGATTTCAGGATTGTCATCATAAAAAAGGGGGACATTGTGGAAGCAATGACTTCCAAGATTATTTTGATGATGCCAAAGAATCAAGAGTTAAGCAAGTTCCAAAGAATCAGGAGTCAAAAAGCTTCAAGAATTAAGTTTCAAGATTCAAGAACAATCAAGTTTCAAGAATCAAGATTCAAGAACAATCAAGATCAAGATTCAAGACTCAAGATTCAAGAATCAAGAGAAGACTCAATCAAGATAAGTACTGAAATTTTTTTTCAAAACATTGAGTAGCACAAGAATTTTTCACAAAATCTTTTACCAAAGAGTTTTACTCTCTGGTAATCGATTACCAGAAGGTAGTAATCGATTACCAGTAGCCAACATTGTTTTTCAAACTGATTTACAAAGCTGTAATCTATTACCATGAGCATGTAATCGATTACCAATGTTTTAAATCATTAGATTTCAAATTTCAAAAGTCACAACTTGTGATAAAATATTTTTGTGAATGTATGTATACATGATTTTGATGATGTCAAAAGAAGAATCAAACAAGACTCATTTGCTTCAAGATTAATACAAGATTGTTTCAACAAACAAAGCCTTGATTCAAGATTTCTTCAAGATCAAGCCTTGCCTCACAATGAAAGGTTTCAAGTCATCCAAGGCACATGTAATCGATTACCAATGGTTTAAAAGTATGTAATCGATTACACATCGTATGTAATCGATTACCAGAGACTCTGAATGTTGGGAAATCAAATTTTAAATGAAGAGTCACAATTGTTCAAGAAAACAACTATGTAATCGATTACACTAATTCTGTAATCGATTACCAGATAGGATTTTCAAGGAATATCGCCAACAGTCACATCTTATCATTTGGATTTTGAATGGCCATCAAAGGCCTATATATATGTGTGACTTGGGACGAAATTGAAGAGAGTTTTGCTTGGCAAAAATGTTTTATCCTCTCAAAAGATTGAGAGAGTTTTGCTGGTCCAAAATGTCTTATCCTCTCAAAAGAAAATGAGAAAGATTCCAAGAGAACTTCATTGCTAAATGCTCTCTCAAGAATTCTTGGGCAAACACTTGCAAATCCATTAAGAGTTCATCCATGGATCTTCATTGTAATATTCTTCTCTTGAAGAGAGAATTCTTCTTCCATTTTTCTTATTCAATGAGATTGGCTAAGAGAATGTGAGTCTCTTGTTGTAAAGCATCTGAATACAAGGGATGAGTTGTCCCTGTGTGATTCAGACTTTGTAATGGATTTTACAAAGATAGTGGAAATCTCAAGTGGGTTGTTTGAGTACTGGACGTAGGCACGGAATTTGCTGAACTAGTATAAAACTATGTTTACATTCTCTTTTCCCTTTTGACATGCATCACATAGTCTATCTTTTTCAAATTTTAACTTAGGCAAACCAACAATTAAATCTTTTGAAATTAATTTATTTAAGTGTTCCATGTTTATGTGAGCAATTCTTTTATGCCATAACCATGGATCATCATCTTTGCTAAGAAAACAATGATTGTTATCTAGTTTTAGGCTTAAGTCTATCATATATACATTGTTGACTCTATACCCTACATGCTTTATATTAGTATCATGCTTATGTTCTATGAGACATTTTTGAGAATCAAATGATACTAGATAGCCTTTATCACATAATTGACTAACACTAAGAAGGTTGTGCTTAAGACCTTCAACAAGTAGAACATTTTCAATGGAGTTTGGAGAATTTGTACCTATTTTACCAACTCCAAGGATTCTACCTTTGTTGTTGTCACCATAAGTTACATGCCCGTTTTTCTTGGGAGAGATATGTGTGAACTTCGATGCATCTCCTGTCATATGTTTTGAACATCCGCTTTCTTCTTCAAAGATACCTACATGATCAAGTTTGTGACTTAGGTACCCAAACTTCATTGGGTCCTTGTGTGTTAGTGTAAATTGAAGATCCATTTGGGACCCATATCATTTTAATGTTGTTATAATTTTTCTTAAAATAACATGTAGATGTGCCATGCCCTTTTCTTCCACAATAAAAATAAGTGATAAAAGGAGAATTATATTTTTGTGTGGAAGCAAAGAAGTTTTTATGAAATTTTTGTTGTTTTTCAGGTTTATATCTTATTCCTGCCTTATCAGAGACACATCTTTGTTTTCCTAATATGACATCTAAGTTATTCTTACCAATAGAAAATTTAGCAAGTGAGTTTTGCAAATCTTTAATTTCTTTTTCATACTTGCTACAACAATTACAAGAATCAAATATTTTCTTATCAGAAATAGTAGAGATATAAACTTTATCATTTGATTTAGAAATTGAAACTTCAGTTTTAAGATGATCTAATTCTTTATTTAATTTTGAAATTTCATTTTCTAAATCTGAAATTGTTTTCTTAGAAGATGAAACTAACTTTGCAAGTTTGATTGATTCTCTATGCAAATCAACAAATGCATAAAAAGAAATGGATAAGTTATTTGAAGATGTTACCTCTTCATCGCTTTCATAACTTTTAGCCATTAGACACAGGTTTATCTCTTTGTTTTCTAAATCTTCAGATGATTCCATATCATTGTCATCCCATGTGATGTAAGCCTTCTTCATCTTCTTTTCACTAAAATTTTTCTTTTCAGATTTCTCCATATTTTTCTTAAAGATCGTGCAATCAACCCTCAGATGTCCAGGTTGATTGCATTCAAAGCATTTTGGAGTAGAGGATGAAACTTTTGTCCTTCTTTTTGGTTTAAAATTTGGTCGCCTTTGATTTCCTCTGATTTTCAGGAACTTGTTGAACCTTTTTACAAAAAGGCTAAGATCATCATCTTCATCTAAATCAATTAAGTCTTCCTTATCACTTTCTTCTTGGATTGAAGATGAGGCTTTAAGAGCAATTCCCTTCTTTTTCTTGTCATTTTCTTCGTGTTGATTTAATCTCAGCAGTTCGATTTCGTGTTCCTGTAACTTTCCAAACAGTGTAGCAAGAGTCATGTTAGATAAATCTTGTGATTCAGTAATGGCTGTCACTTTAGGTTACCATTCTCTTCTTAAACATCTCAATACTTTATTTATGAGATCATCATTTTGAAAATTTTTCCCTAAAGATGCAAGATGATTTACTATATGTGTGAACCTCTTTTGCATGTCTTGTATACTTTCATTTGCATTCATCCTAAATAGTTCATATTCATGAGTTAATGTGTTTATCCTAGATCTTTCAACATCTGTTGTGCCTTCATGTGTTACTTGTAGGGTATCCCACATATCCTTTGCACTTATACAGTTTGATACCCTAAAGTATTCATCTATTCCTAGGGAAGATGTAATTATGTTTTTGGCTTTTAAATTATATTGCACTAGTCTTCTTTCTTCCTCACTCCAATCTTCTCTAGGCTTTTCTATAGTTGTATTTCCAGCAACTATGGTGGGAATATAAGGCCCTATTTCTATGGCTTCCCAAATGTTTAAATCTATAGCCTCTATGAATATTTGTATGCGGGTTTTCCAATAGTGGTAACCCACTCCATTAAAAATGGGAGGCCTATTAATTGAATTGCCTTCGGGGAACAGGTAGTTTGATGAGGCCATGAATACTTGTAATCAATTACCAGTATTTCTAAACGTTTTGATTTTCAAATTTAAACATGAAGAGTCACATCTGTTGATGTGTAATCGATTACACCTTGATGGTAATCGATTACCAGTGACTGATTTCAAAAAATAAATTGCCAAAAGTCACAATTCTTAAAGTGACTAGTTTTCTGAAGATTTTTTCAAAAGAGTCACAACTTTTAAACTGACTAGTTTTCAAATGAGTCACAATCTTTTAAAGTGATTAGTTTTAAAGAAATTGCCAAGAGTTACAAACTTTAACTTGAGTCATCAAATGACTATAAATATGTGACTATGGCATGAATTTCAAAAAACAAGTTTTTACAGAAATTTCTGATTCCTTTCTCAACTTCTTTCGAAGAGTTTTTGTTCAATACTTTCTCTTCCAAGAAAAGTTCATTGTTCAAAAACTTGTGCTACTCTTCTTCTTCATTCACTTCTTTCTCTTACCAAAAGATTCAAAGGACTAACCGCCTGAGAATTTTTTTGTTTCTTCCCTTCTCCCTCTTGACAAAAGATTTCAAAGGACTAACCGCCTGAGATATCTTCTGTTTCTTACAAAAGATTTCAAAGGACTAACCGCCTGAGATATCTTTTGTATCCCCCTCATAGAGAATTCAAGGGACTAACCGCCTAAGAATTCTTTGTCCTAACACATTGGAGGGTACATCTTTTGTGTCACAAGTAAAGGATACATCTACTTGGGTTGTTATACTGAGAACAAGATAGGGCACATCTCTTGTGGATCAGTTCAAGTGGAGGGTACATCCACTTGGTTGTTCAAAGAGAACAAGGGAGGATACATCCCTTGTGGATCTTTGGCTTGTAAAGGATTTTACAAGGTTGAAAGAAATCTCAAGAACCGTTGGTTGCTTGTGGACTAGATGTAGGCACGGGTTGTTGCCGAACCAATATAAATCTTGTGTTTGTCTTCTTCTTCCCTACAGTTTTTAATTGCCTCTATGTACTTTTAATTGCCGCTTTTACTTTTGGTTAAGTTATTGTTTCTATTCTTTACTTTCTTAAGTTAGTAGTAAAAGCCTAGTTTAATCTAGTAACATTAAGAAGGATAAATTTTTAATTAGTAAAGACACATTAATAATTAATTCAATCCCCCCTTCTTAATTATTTCGAGGTCACTTGATCCAACATCTTGGATTGACATTTCTATGGATTTTGTGCTTGGTCTCCCAAGATCCAAGAAAAGGGAGGGATTATATTTTTGTTGTGGTTGATAGGTTCTCAAAGATGGCTCACTTCATACCCTACCATAAAGTGGATGATGCTTGTGTGGTGGTATATTTATTTTGTAGGAAAGTGGTGCGCCTACATGGCTTGCCTAGAAGCATTGTATCGGATAGGGATTCTAAGTTCCTAAGCCACTTTTGGAAGACCTTGTGGAGAAAACTGGGCACGAAACTCCTTTTCTCTACTACTTGTCATCCTCAAACGGATGGACAAACCAAGGTGGTAAGAAGCATTGTATCGGATAGGGATTCTAAGTTCCTAAGCCACTTTTGGAAGATCTTCGGGAGCAAACTGGGCACGAAACTCATTTTCTATACTACATGTCATCCTCAAATGGATGGACAAACCAAGGTGGTAAATCGAACTCTATCTTAACTTCTAAGGTGCTTGGTAGGTAAGAATTTGAAAACTTGGGAGGAATGCCTACCCCATGTTGAATTTGTTTATAATAGGGTAGTAACTCTACTACTTCTTATTCTCCTTTTGAGGTAGTTTACGGTTTTAATCCAATGTCCCCTCTTGATTTGTTACCTTTGCCTAACACTTGTACTATGATGAATAGGGATGGGCTTTCTAAAGCTAACTTTGTTAAGAGTTTGCATGAGAAGGTGAAAGCACAAATTGAGAAAAAGGTTGAACAATATGCTAGATATGCCAATAAGGGCAGAAAGAAGATGGTTTTTAAACCGGGTGATTTGGTTTGGATTCACTTGAGGAAGAATAGGTTTCCTTCCAAAAGGAAATCTAAACTTCAAGAAAGGGGAGATGTTCCTTTTAAAGTATTGGAGCGCATAAATAATAACGCGTACAAAATTGATTTACCATTTGACTATGGTGTGAGCAACACTTTTAATATTACGGACTTGACTCTTTGTGATGTAAGTACCTTTGACATCAATTAGAGGATGAATTCTTCCCAAGAAGGAGAGAATGATAGAGGACTATCCAAAGAGGAAGAGTTTGACTTGGGTGGGCTTGACATGGATGGAGTAAGAGATTTCAAGAAGAGCTTGGTGAGAGAATAAATTCTCTCATGGAGGAAAGATAAGAAGAAGCGAAGCTTGTTTATTTTAGCCAACTTTTAGAATAAGATTTATTTTCGTTTTTAATTGTATTTTTGGGCCTATTTTTGGACTTGTAATGGGTTGCTACCATTTTATTGTTATTTTTAAGTCTTTTAATTATTAGATTAGTTATTGGACCTTAGGCCTAATTTAGGGTTATTAGTAGGAGTTATAAATAGACTCCTTGTTGATAGTTTTTGATAAATTTCATATTAGACATAGTTAAGAGAGTGACTCTCTTGGTTCCTGTGGCATTGTTTTTTCCATCTCCTTTTTCTAATTTCGCTTTTTTCCTTTTTTATTTTCCCCAATTTCAGAGAGTCCTAAATAGGTTTCCCAATTTGATGATACTAAAAATTGGATCCGCAAATTAGGGTTCCACCATAAATGGTGTTCCATGTGTTCCCTTGATTGTGTGGTCGCTTTACACAGAGCAAAGGATGAACACAACGCCTATGGTAGTGCTCACCGTGTGAGTGTGGTGCCATGATCTAATTTTAAGTTTCAAAACCCATGATGGTGTTCACCATGCCTAGATCTAGTTTTCATTCAAAACACGAAAATTGTTGTTTTGGTTTCTGCTTTTTTTTTGCTTTACCAATTTGGTTGAATATTTTTTTGGTTGTGTAAGAAGAAGAAGAACTTGAAGCTTGAAGCATCAAGACATACACAAATGTAAAAAGATTCAACCAAAGGGTAAAAGCAATAAAAAAAGTAAAAAATAGAAACCAAAATGACAATTCTCACATTTCAAATTAAAACCAAATTACGGCATGGTGAGCACCATCATGAGTTTCAAAACTTAAAACCAAATATATGCACCACATTCACATAATGGGCACTGCCATGGATGTTGTGTTTGTCCTCTTCTCTGTGTAAAGCGACCACATGATCAAGCGAACATCATTCGTCACCCTCTCAAGCATCGTACCAGATCAAGATCGAGATCTAAAACCAAATCTAAAATGCACAATATCGAGATTTGTGTGGTTCGCGGTTGGTTATGGTGGGTGAGGTTCTCGTAGGTTGATGGTGGATTGATATATGTGGCTCATGTGCAAATTGTTTATTGTTGTGGGTAACAAAGGGTAGAGTCACGACTTGGTCACATGAGAGCGGTGATGTGAAGGTTTGTGGTTGGTGGTTTTGGGTGGTAGCTGGTCGTGGTGTTGGACTTGTTGGTTCAATGATGTTGATGGTAGGTGGTGGTGGTTTTGGGAGATGAGAAAGAAGAAGGTTAGGGATGAAAGAGGTGGGATGGTGCGACGTTGGGTGAAAGATGTTGAATGGAAGAGACAAGTTGATCAGATTAGATTAGGGTGTTTAGGGTTTCAAGTCAGAGTAAGAAAAAAGAAGAGAAATAAAAAAAATAAAGATAATAAAAGAAAGAGATAATCTCAATCATTCTATCGGATAAAATCCATACTTTAATAGGAAGAACAATTTGTTGAAGATGACAAAATGTTAACCCCTATGAAGAAGTAAAGGTATTTAAACAGAACAATTTTACCAATGTTTTGAAAATCATACTAGATTGGTTCAACAAGGAAACAATCAACTTTCCCATTCCTCTAACCCCTAAAACCGTTGTGGCAATGACCCACTCAAAAATCGGATGAACTGGCAAAAAAAAAAAACGGTTGGGGCGGTTTAAACTTTTTAAGTAAAATCGCGTCTTCTCCATTTTGGTGCCACATTTCCTTCTCCGGCGGCTGGTTTCCTTTCATCAATGTCCTATTCTACACCGTAGAACTCTAAACGCATGAGTAATGCTTTCCTTGGGTTTCTTGCTTCAATCTTCGATTCCCCCTCACCTGGCTCTATAAGTCCCCTTTGCTATCAGGCTCACTTAATCTCCCACTCTACTTCATTCTCTGCTCATTTGTTGATGACCAAAAATGACAACTTTGAGAGAAAAGGAAGCATTTTTTTAACAGACAATGAAGAAGCGTTTGTTTTTAACAGGGAAAGAAGAAGCATTTCATAACGTTGTGACACAAGAGGAAAGGCAAGGGATTTTGGTCTCAAGATGCCCTAAACTAACAGTTGAATATACATAAAGTTTCTGCACCGTTAGATCAAGAGAAATGAATCATACATTTATGAGAAAAAATCACTTAATAGTTAGCATTTTCATAAATCAAAGAAATTAAAATGAAATCAGTTAATACGTAGTAAATTAAGGAAATTAATTTAAATGAAATAATAACAATAAATAGCGTTCTGCATCATTATAAAAATTTAAAGAATTTGATTTTTGAAAAATATCAAACCGGAATCTAATTCTATCAATAAAGTAGCATTATTTATATTGTTTTTGTGTGTTTATTTTAGTATCACATATTTATATTAATATCATTAATATAATATTGTTTAATATATTATATTATATTTAAAACTTATAAACTATTATTTTGTTATAACTGGTTTGATGACGGTTTAATTACAATTGAACCATTGAATCTTAACTAATTTCTTCAATTAATGGCTTAATAAAATCAATAGGATTTTTAAAATCTTGAATTTTACATTAAATTGGACAAGTAATTTACTAAATATAAAAGTGTCATCTCATCAATCAATAACATGTTAACATATTGGAATTGATGAAAAGATTACAATTATATAATTGTCATAAACAATTGTCATATTGAGATTTCAGTATGTATAATTATAACATAGATACTAAAATCAAAGATATGTGATACTTGAATGAAAATTATTGAAACTTGAGACTCTAAATCATACAATTGTAATACCTAAAATATCAAAAGTACAATTAAGGTTTTTTTGTTATTTTTAAACAATTGCCGTACAACGAAGTTTGAACATGAAATTCTGTGAGAACTGAGAACTATTTAAATTCTATCACTAGATTGCTTCGAGTGAATTATTTATTTAATTTATCATCTCAAATGATTTTTATTAAATGAAAAATAATTTAAAAATAAATATTATAAAATTCTTATATTGATAATAAATTAAAAACTATTACTTAATCTTAATTGTTATTGCCAAACTCGTTGTCAATGTTACTATAATATTTAAACAAAACAATATGGGGATGATAACATTTTCTAGTGCTATTGTTCTTTATTAAAATCGGATTTTTACTTCAATAATTAGTATAATAAAGATTATATTAAATGTAAACACATATTATAGAAATAAAACTGTATTTTTAATTAGACAATAATATTAAAAGTAATAAAAGTTTATATTTAAGATTTTCCTTTTTAAATATAATTATTTTTGTTAAATATTAATTCTTTTAAAGTTTTTCTCTAAATATTTTTTAAGTGAATGCACTCTTCTGACGTAATGTAGGTGAGACATCGTTGTCCTAGTTTATGCTGAATAGTTTAGTATAATATCACCAGAAAAGTAATTGTATTTTTCAACTTTATCCTTCAAGACACGGGTCAATCATGGTGTTGAAGTCTGTTCAATATTTATTTAAGTCAAAAGTTGAAGCAGAAAAGCACCTTTGTTTATTTCGGCGTGAATTCACTTGGACACTTCCGTTTCATGAGCAAAATCTTTGATGCTTCCCGTTTTACCAGCTCAAACCTTTGTCTGGAAAAGATTCTGAATATTATGCATATGCTTTGATTAATAACTTCTTCGTTATGCACAAAAGCTGATACTTTCTCTAACTTTAATTTTGAAGTTTGAGTTCGTCCTAATCCTAAAAGGGACACTAATACAATTTCGTGGAAACGATGAGGAATCGTGGATGAAGTTATCAAAAACAATGCAACAGTAATTTAATCAACAAATAAGAAAAATTGATAATATACTTTAATTAGAGAAGTGCATACAACCGTAGGAAATTAATTTGGATACGCATGATTTGACACTACTGAAATTAAGATAGGTACACTTAAAAAATTATAATACATGATACTAGTATAATTCATGTATAAATTAACTGAATATATAGTTATTTTAAAAATAAATATGATTTATTATATATGAATATTATAAAAAACTTATAAATCCAAAATTAGCGTTGTTCAGTTGATACACATGCTGAATTTGTAGGAAAGAACTTAAATTGGATTCTCACATAATATAATTTTGAGGAAGAACAATAAACTTAAAATATGATCAAATCCTAAACTAAGGATTAATAAAATTACCGATCTAAACCATCAAAATTGGTACAATATCTTAAATCCCAATGTATGATGTATAGTGTTGTTTGACTGATGTCAATACATGTTATACATGATACAACATGCTATACACATTGTGTTGATCAAGGTATATATATTATATTTTTTAATATTAAATAAATTTTATGTGAAATTAAGAAAATTAGTTTTGTTACAATTATTTATTAAAATCATATAAATCTTATAAAATAAAAATTAAATAATTTATTTATTGTAAAAAATAATTAAATTATTTTTATTTAATTAATAAGATTCATATTACACTCAATAATAAAAAATGTTTCAAATAATATTTTCAAAGTGATGCTCCTCCTCGGTAGTACATTAATAGGGTATAGTAGAGCAGTCCTCAACAAATGAATTAGTAGAAAAAATCGAAGAAACTAGAAAGAAAGAAAATATAACTGGTCCAGTCTACGTTGTGTCGTCTCTAACTAGCATAGAACAGTAGAAGACAAAATTAGTGGTACAAGAGTTAAAGGGGGCACGAGAATGTGAACGAGAACGCACCGCAATTTGAACAGTGAATAATTGTTCTAACTCGCAAGAATCATTTCTAATGAAAACGAAAAATAATTAATGAGAATGGACACTAGAAGCCGCGTACGTTGGTGCCATGCAATAGCCTCCGAAACATCCCAGTGTGCTCTCCCCGAAGCTTCAAGAGAAAGCACAAGGTCATAACCAATAAAATAAAATGAAAAAAAAGGCAGAAGGTACCTGAAGTTTCTCGAAGTGAAAATGGTGCTTAGTAAGGATGAGAATAGGTCATATCAAGCTATGAAAGGTCTGAGTCTAACTTACGATGAATCTTTGAGGCTTGAGTATGCCCTATAGTCTATCAAAGGCTTTTATTTTGGCTCAACCTGATCTTTTTAAAAGTTTGATATGACCTGATAACCTTTTTAAAAGCCTTTTTTATAATAAATATTTAATATTTTATGGGGTAGGAATCCAATAGGAAAGTTAAAGAAAAATGAAAGTTAATAAAAATAATGAGGAATATAGAAGGGCACATGACTCACATCTAAATTGTAATTAAAGTCTTATTTGATTATAGAAATAGAAATTATGGAGCAGTAATGTGTAATCAAAATCTGATAATTTTAAAAAAAATTAATTGAATCCAAAAATAATATTATATATTGGTACCCAAAATATAATATATATATATATATATATATATATATATATATATATATATATATATATATATATATATAGGCCGACCTATCAGGCATATAAGACTTTTTAATAAGTCTAAACCTGATCTATTTAATTTAATAGGCTTTTAAAAAAGTGTGAGCCTAACATTTTAATTAAATAGACCAGTTCAGGCCAGACTTTATTTAAGTCAGGTCGTAGGCCCCTATAGACCAGCTTAACCTATTTCCACCCTTAGTGCTTAGACGCTCTTCTAAATTGTAATTCATCTAATTAACAATATAATGCCAAAAAACAGAAAAATAAAGATAAAGAGATTTTAACTTTGTTTAAGAAACTTATTCATAAGAATTTAATAGTGGTGTACTTTTTTTTATATCGTCATTTAATAATAAATCAGGATTGATATGATTTTTAAGATAATTTTATATAAATTAATAAACTTATCAGACATAAATGATAAATTCTGATTGAATGATAGGATAAGTTTGTTTTTAAGTGTGCACAACTTAATTTCTCTTTTTATATTTGAGATTTCCATTTAAAAACTTGCAATCCCTCCTAATGAGTACTAATTTTTTTAAAAAACATATTTAAATAAAAAAAAGTTAGGCTTTATACTATCCTAAAGTCTATTAGACCAATCATGAGGATTGACTCAACAAAATATGTATGAATAATGGTGTAGTAAAATATTAATTATATGATTTAAATATGTTTTTAATTTTTAATATTATTGCCTTTTTTTAGTCTCTAATAATTTTTTTTATTTTTTATTATTTTGTTTTAGTCTTTTTAATATATATTTTTGGTATATGTCCCTAAAATATATAGATAATTGTTATCTGTCTCTATAAAATATTTTTTAAAGGAATTAATTAATAAAAAATGAAAAAATAGATATATTACTAAAACAAAATAACAAGGATTAAAAAAATTAAAAAAAATAATTTATTAGGAACTCAACTTAAAAAAAATATCAAAAACCTAAAACAACATTCAATAACTTATTGCGGACAACAAATATATTTAAATTTAATTATTTTTATTATGTCTTAAAAAATATATCTTTTCTCAAAAATGAACCCCGATTTGCTAATCAGTCTACGCATTATGAATAATGAGTATGGTTATGAATACTTAGATACAAGTAAAGATACACACTGAAGGTATTACTTATGCAAGCATGGAGACAAATATTATAATACCCTTTCTAACCCTATCACTTTTGACACTTAAAAATGTTGGTAGGACAAAAAATGAAGGTTATAATAATTTTTAAATTAAACAACAATATTCATATACTGCTCCCTCTTAAATAAATTGTATATACAGTTTACTTTTTAAAATATAAAAGAAGGAAAACACATTTTAATTTATGTTTACTTCTTCGAAACCATAAAAATACAAGAAAACTGTAAATATTTTAATAAAATATGTAAAGATTATTGTGTAATTTGCTTTCATCTCATAATAGTAACTTTAATATGATGGATAATAATGTATTAAAAATTTAATGTGTTTATTTTTAATTATTAAGTTAAAATATGTTTGTGGGTGATTCTTAATAAATATTTAAATTTTATATTTATTTTCTGATAAATAATTTTATTTTTGGAATTTAAAATTTATTTTAGTCTTAATAAATTGGTGAGTTTTACATTTGTTCTTTGATAATTTTTTTCATCTTTTATTAATTTATTTGAAAAAATATTTTGAAAAAATATTATTAAAAATGATGGTGGTGTGGTGATAGCGATCATGGTTATGATTTTAATTATGAATTATTTGAAATATATTAGAAAGTGATAATTGAGATTATTATAGATTTATTTTTTATTTGATTAATTTTTTAGAAATTTAATAATATATTATATTTTAATTTGAAATTTTAAATATTTTAATCTTAATTATTTATTATTATTAATTATTATAATTATTATTAATTATTCTCATATATAAGATAGTGTTATGATAAGAATAATTTTTTCTTACAACTCTAAAATTGTATGTTTGAAACCGGAGGTAGACATTCTATGGATGCCAGAAAACTCCCAAAACTGTATAGTTGAAAACTAAAATTCTAGTTGCGAATACTAATTGTCAGAATCGGTCGGCCACAGTTCACCAATATGCTCACTAGTTTTTAGAATAATTAATTTAAACAGTACTAGCTACTATTTCATTATATTGAATTATTTATCCTTTAGGCACGGATATTTATCTAATATGAGATAAATAAGAGCATATATAATGGAAGAATGACTTAGCTTATACTTACAATAAGTTTTAGTTCTTAATTATTTTTATTTATTTGGAGTGAATGGGAATATTTACTTGTCTTTTTTTTTTTTTACTTATGTAAGAGTAAATTTATATTTACAAGATTTAATTAAAAAAAGTTGAAGGGGATTATAATTATAAAATAAATTAAGTAAAAAAATAATTTTATTTTAAGAGTAAACAAATTATCATTATATAATTTATGTAAATTTTAAATGATTAATAACATGTATTTAAAAATTTTCCATTTTTACAAATTATGAAATAATACACATATTCTAGGACATATAACATTATATATATATATATATATATATATATATATATATATATATATATATATATATATATATATATATATATATATATATATATATATATATATATATATAAACATGTCATCAGTTCAAGTAAAATTAAATTCAATCTTCTTAAATAAGATTCTCATGTTTAAATGCATGAATAAAAAAAATGACTGAGAAAATACCTCACTAAATTTATGAATATTTCACACTATTATCAACCCAACTAATATGATATAACCCCAACAGGATTTAAAAATCCCTCTTTTTATTGGTTGAATTATTAGTTTAATTTTTAAAATAGGAATAACACTTGTTACACATTTAAATTGGTTAAGTACACAAAGGAAATAACACAAAAAATATTTAATATTCATCTATCACAGTTATTAAGCACTTAATTTGAAGATTTATGCACCCAATATCCAAATTGAATACGATTAGATTATACTAATAAAACTTACACAAATTATAAATTTAATTAGAAAATGAAATGAATTTTTTAAAATTTAATTTAATAACTGTTATAATTATATATTTGGTATGTTTTTAAAATATACATTATAAATATTTTTAGTTTTTTTTATTTTAAAAATTTATTTACTCAATTATAATAGGTAAATTTATATATTTTGTTTAAATATAAAAGCACTCGATTATTAACTATAACGTAATTTGACAAAACCTTTATTTATATTATGATTGGATCAAGTTCAAATTAAAAATTCGGATAAGATTAAACCCTAATTAAATAATCCAATGAAAATTAAACTCGAATTAAGGAAGCTAGGTAATTGACAGTTTCTTCAGCCTACGTCCATTTATTTTGGTTATTTAGTCACTTAAATTTTTTTACAAAAAATAAAATATTTTTCTAAAAACATTGTTTTCATAAGAGTTAATAAGAGGATAATAATAATAATAATAATAATAATAATAATAATAATAATAATAATAATAATAATAATAATAATAATAATAATAATAATAATAATAATAATAATAATAATAATAATAATAATAATAATAATAATAATAATAATAATAATAATAATAATAATAATAATAATAATAATAACAACATCCCAAAAAAATCAATATATATAATAATAATAATAGGATAATACCAAAAGTTGACAAAGCCATCATTATAGAGTCTACAGTATCAAAAGTTACTATGTTACGGTTACGCGGTAACGCAGACCATTCACGACAGAAACAAGGAAAGTGCCTTATTAAAGGCACGTGTGTATTTGGACGGCATTAGCAAAATAAAATAACTCGAATTTTGCAGAGTCAACATGGTTACATCATTAAAGTGACGTTTCCATTCTCTCAACTTCTTCTTACCATTCCATTTATTCATTTGTTGCCATCAATCACACCCCCTCTCTCACTATTACATCCCTATTACACATAATATATATACCCACATGCACACGCCATTTGCCAATTCATCCATCTTACTCTCTATAACCGGCCTCCTAATTAAACTCACTTGTTGGTGGAAAATTAATTAAAGTACTTCTTCATTCAATGGATCAGCTTGGAATCATTCAACCATCTTCTTCAACCAAGGTTGAAAGAAGGCTAGTGGAGAAAAACAGAAGAAATCAAATGAAGAACCTGTACAACAAACTCAACTCTCTTCTCCCTAGCTATAACCCCAAGGTTACATAATTTCCTTCTTTTAATTTTTACCAATATTATTATTTCTTGCATGTATTCCAATTAGAATGAGATTTGAACCCCTTTATATTAGCATTATGCTTTAAAGGGTGGTCATAAAACTTAAATGCAAAGTTATAAGAGTAACTACTTTTTACACTATTGTTATCTTATCATATTAGATAAATTTGTTCATTAATTTTAATAATAATTACTCTAAAAGTGATAGATATTGAGAATTTTTATTGGTTAACAGTCTACTTGTATTTCCCGGAATGATAGTATTGTGTGCCTCGAATTTGATTGGATGATGTTATTGATTTGGTATGGTGACGACACAGGAAGCATTACCACTGCCTGACCAAGTGGATGAGGCAATCAACTACATCAAGAGTTTGGAGGCAAAGGTGAAGATGGCACAGGAGAAGAAAGAGAATTTGCAGGGAATTAGAAAGAGATCCCGTGGTTGCTTCTCCAATAATAGTGCCAATTTTGCTGCAACTTCTGGTTTCCCAAAATCGCCACAACTTGAGATTCACGAAGTGGGTTCTTCTCTACAAGTTGTTCTGACTTGTGGGCTAGACCACCAGTTCATTTTCTATGAAATCATTCAAATACTGCATGAAGAGAACATTGAGGTCAGAAGTGTCAATTCCTCGCTCGCTGGAGACTCAGTGCTTCATGTTGTGCATGCTGAGGTATGTATCATGTTAATTTATCGGGCATTAGAATGTTAATTTTGTTAGGAGAGAATTGAACCCACAATCTATCTCTTCTTTCCTTCTTCCTTAATCATCAAACACATTATATCTCCTTAATTTTTCTTTCGTATTTCATGTTCTTAATTTGTTCTTCTTAATTAACTTGTGATATTCCTCTAATTTTGAAAAAACTTATTGGGTTTATGCAGATTCCTCAGTCTTTTCTTCAATTTGGAGCTACCAAAGTAAGTGAGAGATTAAAAAGGTTTGTGAATGGGTCCTGCAGTGATGTGGAAACACAGCCCGAGTTGTGGGATTTTGAAATTGGTACTGATGATATGTGGGGTTTCTAGATCTTACAAGGATGCATTTACCAAAAGTTTTGTAAAATAAGAAAAAAAAATGTTAGCTATAATACTACAACAAGCTTTAAGAGTACTGTATCAAACATATTTTGCCCATGTTCCAACAGGTTTTGACGGGAATTAACTAACGAGATGGTTTATCTTTTGTTTGTTTGTTTGTTATGATTTGTAACTTTCAACATTAATTCAGAAAACAAAGTTCTCCTCTTCACATTAAATATTGATACCTAACATAATTAAGAGGTGGACGGTGGTCAGTTTCATTGACTGTCTTATAAGTATCTACTATCCTAAATCAGGTTCCCAAAACCATAGGCACATGCATATTAATTATATGTCTGGATCATGAATTGCACTCATTCTAATGACAAATTTCATAAGCTTCTTCTAAAACTCTCTCAATATGAGGTTCTATTTGATGTCAACAAGCAAATAAAATATTGATGGAAAAGACAGTAGTGAACCGAATAAAGATGTTGGCTAGGATTTAATAAGTAGATGGGAGCACATAAATATGTTAATTGCTTCGCTGTGGATTAGACAGTTCACAGAAGAAGATTCAATAGAACCTTGCTGAGTTTCTTTTCCAATTCCCTTGTACTACTGTCCGCCATTGGTTTTCAATGCTCAAGGGCTACACATCTTGATTCATTTCACTAATTTTTGGCCTTTGCTAAAACTTAACATAATATAACCAAGCATCATATAACTAGCTAAATTTAATTAACTCATGCGGAAGAAGTCTTTTTCTGTTCATATATAGGGTTTTTGTTTAGCAGACCTTTCTTTGCAAAAAACAATAGGAAAATCAGGTAAGTTGTTCTAATCTTTCTCAACATATATATACTTGGTTTGGCGTAATGCAAGCTGGACCAACTCTTATGTTTTTATGAGCATAAACTAAAATTGTAAATGCTTTTTTCCTCAGTGTGTTGTGTATCTAGGGTTCTGTAATGGTTAAAGAAAATTTTGTTAATTTATATATTAATAAAAAAATTGGAGCTGACACTTCTAATTTGCAGTCTCCTTTTAATTATTTAAAATGGGAAACAATATTTACATATAATAATTTCCTTAGACTTTTTTTAATACCATTTGTTTAGACTTTAAGAGAGAAATTAAGGAGGAGCAGTATTATGTGTTTATATATATATATATATGCGCGCGCGGGCCCGTGTTTGCAAATATCATTTTCTATTTATAATTCAGATTCAGAGGAAAAATTGTCTTATAAATGTGTAAGTTATTTTGATTACTTTCTTTTATGTTGGTTGAGTTGTATTTTGGTTTGTCAAATTGTTTTTTTTTAGATTGGTAAGAGGGTATACATGAGTTTGGATTGACTCGATGATTCATTTAATTAATCTAAATTAATTAAATCAAAAAATAAAAAGGGTTGGTTTAGATAATCATTTTATCACTCAAATTAACTTATACCATTTTAATTAGTTATATATATATATATATATATATATATATATATATATTATTTCTATAATATTTATATTGTATAATTTTATAATTCTATTTTTTGAAATTATTTGTCAACATTTTTTATTTTATTATAATTTCCTATTTTTTAATTATTTTGTTCTAACGACCTGATCCAAGCTAACCTAAATGTGAACAAGTTGGTTTGGATGGTAAAAAATTGAAAACCCAAAAAAAGACCAATTGATTAACATTGGATTAGATCAATCTATATATCTCTTAAACCCAACTTGATTTATGTCCACCTATATTGAGTATTGCTATATATATGGGTGCTAAATAATTAAAAAGATTTGTTGATGTGCACCTATTTGTCTTTTAAAAAGAATAGTTTGGTAAACTATAAGTTTCATTGACTAAGGACCGTCTTAGAAAGTCTTATATAAGTTTCATTTTCTTATATAAGGTGTAGTTTGCTAAATATATTTTTTTATAAAAAATAAGTCACTACTACAAAATTGGAATCTAACATTGAGTTTTTTAGACATTTAACATCAGTTTTGAATCGATGTTGAAATAACTGTCGTTGAAAGTAGGTCATTTTTAACATTAGTTATAAAAATTGATGTTAAAATTCATTATACAACATTAGTTTTCTCCAAAACCAATATAGTATAATAGCAAATAGACAAAAAAAAAAGCAAAAACAACACGAATGTTGTAAGTACCATATAATATCAATTTTGTCAAAATCGATGTTGTATAATAACAAATAGACAAAAAAAAACAAAAATAACATCAGTTCTGAAAAATCGATATTGTATGATACTTACAACATCAATTTTGACAGAACCGATGTTATTGTTACAATTTTTTAATATATATATATATATATATATATATATATATATATATATATATATATATATATATATATATATAACACTTTTGAGTTTTAAATTCAAAATCAATCTACAAATACATTATTTAGATTACTAAATGACTTCATTTTTTAAGAACATTCTACTAAGTTAAATAAAGTTGCATATCAGTATAAAGAAGTTCAATATGTAATGACTATTAATTAGAAATAACTAAAATTGTTAATGACCATCCTTGTCATATTCTGCAGAGGCCCTTTCCATAAAAATCATCAAAATGTGCAGATTCTTATGCATATTGATCAAAAAAGAATAAAGTCCTTACAAATTATAATTATAAACTTATGGAAATGTGTAAGCAAATTCTACAAGAACAAATTGACCAGAAATGGAGAATTACCATATGTGATAGAGCTTGTAGTCGAGCTGAACGTAGAAGCAGAGCTTGTTCATTATTACCCACTTCTGCCAATTGACATAGTTTTGGTATAAAACCCTCTAAGTTGAACATGTATGTACCATTTGTCTACTTTAACTCAAAGGGTCAATATGACTAAAATTTATGACATTGTAAAAAGAGGGGAAAAATACTTGGTCTACAAAATGCAATATCACAAGTAGCATGACCTATAAAGAGATGACAAATCTCTCAACATGAAATTGAGGCAATTTTGCAGTGATTTTAACACTAACAAGTCAGAAAGGCCAAATAAATTTCTTGATTTGTGGGCGCCTAACTTGCTTGCAACTTTAATTTGGAAAGTCTGCAAATAAAAAATCTAATAAACCGGAAATAAAATTTAAACCATACTCTCCTAGACTAAGTCTTGGACAATTAATCCATTTAATAATTTTTCATTTGAATCATGTGATAATATATTAAAAGTTGTTGATACCAAAACTAGATAAACTAAACATTCAAAGGCATGTAATTTTAAATTCTTAATAATAATATTGATGAAATGCAAAATGAAACAAGAAAGAAAATAATCATAAATTCTTAGTGTATGATGAATCATAAATTCTTAATTTTCATTTTTTCCACTGATTAGTCTACAAATTATCTTATATACTTATACAATAATTAGGGAAGAAAAACTGAAGCTCAAAAAGTTTCAGTTAGAAGCAGAAACAAAATCCAAAGGACAATTGAATTAGACAGCCTGCTTGATTCCCTTCTAAATATGGACATCATGGTCTCAAAGAAATGGGGTTGTTTTCAAAAATCAGAATATGGATGTGGAATCAATCATAGATTTGTCAAAGGTAAAAGTGTGGGCTTGGCTACAAGCCAAGGTGCCAGCATTCAAGGTTCCTTTTGTAAAATGACATTCTCATTTGTCAGTGTTTAAATCTCCTAAAGAAATTATATATAGTGCAGTGAGAAATGAGTGTGAGGTTTATTATTAGACTTTGTTCTATAGGTGCAACTGATTTGAACTAAAACTTTGTTCCATTGTAACATTTCCTCTGAATGTGGGCCATAATTAGTGCAAGCAAGAGCTAAAAATGAAACCTTTTAACCTAGGCAGCTCACAAACTAGTGACCCTCGTCACCAAGTTCAAGATTCAAAGCATGAAATTGGGTTGTAAGGGTGAACAATCCGAAATGAATTAAAATTGAGAGTGGGTAAATAAGGAAAGAGGTGAAATTGTTACCTCTCAACGGTGGCCACATTAGTTGAGACATCATCGGTACAAGCAAGTTAACTACAGAGTAGACATCACCACGGTTCTACCTTTCTCCATCTACAACAATAACATAATAAAGTTTAGGTTTTTGTGAATATAAGATTATTGGTCCCTTATTCCATTGTGGGAAAGCACTACAAGTGTACACAATAGAATTATATTCTACCAACTTTTTAGACTCCTACCTACAAGTGTAAATAAAATTCATAAAACTATGAATAAGATTCAAGGCTTCTTTTTAACCAACTTAATAGAGGGAGTTAGTTTAAATTTAAAAAATAACTTTAAAATATTTTTTTATGTACGTATTTTTTAAGTAGATATGATTTGTTTTTAAATAAAAAATTACTTATTTTAAGTAAAAATAATTTAGATAAACATATAAAAAAGCTTAAACTAACTCATAATAATCTATAATTATTAATAAAAACAATTATTCCTTTTAGTATACACATTTCTTATTTTTAAATTATTCTTTAATATATATATATATATATATATAATTGTTTTCATTTCTTTCATAAACATTCGAAATATAACTGTTGTCACTACTTTTTTTTATTACTTTCTCTTTTATTTTAAAAAATATAGATAAAGACACGAAATTTCTTTTCTTCAATAGTAATAATAATAAATAGTTAAAATTGTGTAGTGGTTTTTTAATTAAAAATATAAAGATGATTAACAGATATATAAATAACTTCTGTCAAAAAAGAAAACATATATAAATAATTTTCATAATTGAAAAGTTATTTTAAAATAGAACAAAATCTTCTAAAAAATTATGTACACGTGGGATATTTTTTAATTAATAATAATAAGAATAAGAATAATAATTATAATAATAATAATTCAATTCAACAACTAAAAATTTACAAAAACTGCATCATGTATGATACAAAGATATATATGCTCTGCCATTTTCAGATCAATGATCATTGGCACGTCGGACAATCAAAAAGCTAAAGGCAAGGGCTTCCATTAGGCTGATATATGCTCATGCTACCCAACAAGTACTAGCTTAGTCTCTCCCTTAGTTTCTCCCTTGCTCAACACCTTTTGTAAATAGAATAAGAAAAAGATCATATGTTTGCTGCATTTAGTTTAAGTGTTTAACAAATCCCTAAAACTAACAGACAAGAAATTTATAAATTCATGAGACTTAGAGAAGATTTCTCCCAAGTCAATCACACCAGAAAAACTCCTATTCAAGTGTAGGCACAGTCAATAAGTAGTAAAAACTGAATAGAAATTTGATTGTGTAGGTTGTAGTTATAAGCTCATGAGACTTATAGAGGATTACTCCCAAGATTAGATTGCATGATTTTTAGTCAAGTGAAAATGGAAAACAAAGACCAAGAAAGACATTGGGGAAGTTAAGCAGGATCTCATGGTATATAATATCTCAATTGATAGTTATATAGAAGTGTTCTTAATACTTGCAACGAAAAACTATGATCTATTTTGCATTTAAAATATACAATAATAATAAATATAAAAAAATAGGTTTGTGTATTGAGAAGTGCATTCTTGAAGCAACCAAATTTTTCTTCAATAGTATGAAGACTCTACGTGTATCCACACACCGCCGAGACCAATCTCTGCTATCAACTCTTTCATGAGTGCAACTCTAAAGAACAAATCATCTTTCTACTTTTCAGGTCTAAAGTTAGGTTTGAACTTTTTAGTTTGTGTCTAGTTCATATGCCTCAAGTAGATGTTTCTATTTATAGCGTTAAAGAAATATGGATTTGAGACTTTATTTCAAAGAAAAAAAAGGAAAGATTTTATTTAAAATAATTTCATATATCTATATCTCTATAAAAATAAAAATTATCTCATATCCTTTATGTTAAGAAGCTTCCTAATATAAGACCAAGATAATTCATAATTAATCACATGACTAATTACAATAATTAATCACGTGATCTAGTCTTGATATGTAGCAATAGAATATTATCCTTGTTTTATGGACAACTTCCACATTTATAAAATAATGCTCCTTTTTTATATTAGTTATATTCTTGGTGCTAGCAAAAAATAAATTTCACTAAAATATTTATTTGATTAAATTAAATTCTCTAATTTAATTATCAAATAAATTATTTTCTTTTGTAAAAATTGGAACACTCGTTTGTGTGTGACCCAATAGCTTCAATACTAATCCAGTAGTAAATTAATCATAATTAATTTACTATACAAGATTTGCATCTACCAACACTCCTTAACATCTGAATAACATGAAATAATATCTTTTACCTTCAAGAACCAATAGAAGAATAGTGCAATATATTTCATTCCATCATTTATAACTCAAGATTAACTGAGTATAATATTATTGTCAAACTCTAATAAGTTAACACACTTAATCAATGAATGACTTAAGGAATTTTTTTCTTCTTTCATTCAATTGCCCTGACCAAGGTCTTAATTCTATCATAGAGCTCAAACTCATTACCCTGAGTTGATGAATTCCTTTTTGATTAATCATTAATTCTACAAGTATTTAACCATATTCAATATTTATTCAACTAGTGTCATAAGGCATTAGATGTCTGAAATTAAAAATATAACAAATAACTTGTTAATTACTATGATAATCTCAAATCAAAGGAAATTATTATATTTCTTCTTGGAAACTTCCTATTGTCATATCAAGGTTGTGAATGTATATATACAAGTTTTGATGATGCCAAAGTATTCTCTTGATGAGCTCAGATTGATTCAAGATCAAACAAACAAGATCAAGAAAAGATAAGGCCTTAGTCAATTTGTTAAAAGAATCTCATATTGATTGCTATAAGTTTTTGGCCTCAAAGTTTGTTTTAAAATGTTTTTTTTTATCAAAAGTTGATCAGTTCAAAATAAAATATTTTTGAACTGGTAATCGATTAGCAAGTTTTGTAATCGATTACTAGGTTTCAGTAATCGATTACAAGGTTTCCATAATTGATTACAAGCAAAGAGATTACAGAAAATCTTTTATAAAAGCCATGACTCTTCAAAATATAACTGTGTAATCAATTATCATAATTCTATAATCGATTACCAATAGAAGAATCTTAAAAGCTATTTTGAAAAGACACATCTCTTCAAATTGTTTTTGGAGAGCCACAAAAGGGCCTATATATATGTGTCTTTACTTCAAAAATAAAGAGAGTTTTTTTTATTAAAAAAATAGAACCTAATTGTTAAATTCTCTCAAAACAACTATTGACCAAACACTTGCAAATCAATTGAGAATTCTTCTAGGATCTTCAATTTGTATCATCTACTCTAAAGGAGAGAAATCAATCTATTCATCTCTTTTAAAACTTAGTTGTAATCAAGAGATTGTTAGTCTCTCGGTGTGTAAGGATCTTGAACACAAGGGTAGGGGATCCCAATGTGTGTTCAAAGGTTGTAAAGACTTTACAAAGATAGTAGAAAATCTCAAGTGAGTTACTTGAGAACTGGACGTAGGCACGGAGAGTGACCGAACCAGTATAAATTGAGTTTGCAATTCTCTCATCCTTTATCTCATTTATTTTATTACAACTGATTTTATCTTGCACGTTCTAAAAGAACATTATTATATTAATTGCTGCTTCTTTTTCTACATTCTGAATTGATTCTATATCATTTAAAAAAGAGATTAAAACTTGTTAGTCAAAATTTTTTTAAAACTTAATTCACCTCCTTCTTAAGTTATTAAGGCCACTTGTCCAACAAAGGTAATATTAATTATTAGGAATTCTCAATTAAGTCATTTCAATGATGACATCCACATATACATAATCTATATATGTAATTTAATAAATAAGATATATTAATTTTTATCCAATAAAGACCATTACATATATATTGATATATCCGGATTATTGATGCCATATTCACAACAATCCTACGATTAAGAACAATTTAGATTAAAATTATAAAGGACTTATTTCTCATTATCATAATTTTTATCATGATAGCAAACCTCTAATTTTAATGAAGGACTTGTCAAATTAACAATTCAATAAAACAATAAATATGATAATAAAATAAAGAATAATTCTTTACTAAAATTGATAGCAAGATTGATTGGATCTTGGACATAGATATTTATCCTCAACATCAACATGGATGAAGCCTTAAAGAGATATATATAACTTACTTTTAGCTCTCATATTTCAAGAAAGAGAAAATCCTTTCACCTAATAATATTAAGTTCAATGACTACTTTTTAGAAAATATGGTGGATAAAACATTACTAAAATCTTAAAGGAGATTAAATGAGTATATCAGGCCCTTGTCCAGGAGGTATCGACAGAGGGAATCAAAATTCTCAATTATACCGAACCTTTCAACTTCTCTTCCATAATAGTAGCTAAAATCAATGAATAGATAAAATGCCCCTTGACAGTGAAAATGAATAGTATTTTTTTAAGGAAAGAAAAAAACTAAAAATAGAGAAAATAACGGTCAAGCAACGGGCCAATGACTTCACAACTATGGTTCACATATTTTCACACCATCCATTTCTCTAAAGCTTTCAACCAATAAATCCCTTCATTCCCTGAAGGCTTTCACCATGGTAGAAATAGCTTCCCCACCAGCATAGCCTAGTCCTAATGTAGCAACTCCAACTTTCTAAGATATACTACTTGCACATGAAGTGAACTATATTCAATAAATGTGTTATTGTTAGCTACAAGTTAGCCAAAGTAGAGTATCAATAGTTAACTAGAATAATCACTAAGTTAGTTTGTATGCTAGAGAAACGGGGATCACTCAATCTTATATAGGCAAGGCAACGAGGCGATTCGGGGTCGAGTTTTTCTTATCCCGCCTCTAACTCCCCATTCCCCCCCCCACCCCCGCCCCCGAAACCCAATGGGGGTGTAGATTTACCCCTCATCCTCGCCCCCGACAGGGTTGAGTTTTCCTCATCCTGCTCCCGACATGCTTATAAAAATTCTGTAAAAAATATAATCAGATTTTTTTTATATAAAAAAAAAAACCAATGTTGTAAGTGCTTATACAACATCGGTTTCTAAAAAATGGATGTTGAGATTCTTTTTAAAAGTCCCTTGCAAGTTCATTTCTCGATACCCTCTCACTCTCTCTCAGCCCTAAGCCTCAATGTTGCCCCTCATATGCTCGCTTCCTCCATTCTCATGCTCTTGCTCTTATACTCCTAGCTCCATACGACACCTCTTTCTCTCGTTATTTTGATTCTTTTAAATCTTCTAATTGAAACTCATTGTCGTTTTTGCCACTACCTCCAAGGTTGTATCTTCACACTGTCACCGAGACCAAGCTTGTCATCGACACTTCCAGAGCCAAAACGATGTGTATTAATGTAATTACTAATTCCTATCCATTTAAAGCTTAATAACTTGTTTATTTGAAATAATATTTAAAATAATTGTGCACCATAGATTAACTTGTCATTGTCCTTTTGATGGTGAAAATGCAGTTTGATGTTAGGTTTAATGCGCTTCTGTGTTCCATACTCAACCTTGATGCCATGGACATGAACGAAGAACAACATCTAGATGTTGCTTGGGGACTGGATGTAGGCATGGGTCGTTGTCGAACCAGTATAAAACTTGTGTTTGCTTTCTTCTTTCATACGCTTTTTACTTTTCTGTTGTGCACTTTTTATTTCCGCTTTACTTTTGTCTAAGTTATTATTTATGTTCTTTACTTTCTCATAACTTAGTAGTAAAGCCTAATTGAATCTAGTAAAATTAAGAAGGATAAATTTTAATTAGTCAAGACACATTCATAATTATTTCAACCCCCCCTTCATAATTATTCCGAGGCCACTTAATCCAACAAGTGGTATCAGAGCAGGTTATCTTGAGAAAAGTTTCACAACTTCAAGATAAATGGCCTCTTTAAATTCTCTATTTTTCGAAAATAATTTCGTGTATAGATCAAATTTGAAATCATTTCAAGATCATGATGAAGACCAAGCCAACTTATGTCTCATGACAAAATCCTATGAGTACAACGAGGAAAAATCTGTAAGGAAGAAGTGGTACATCGACAGTGGATGTTCCAAGCATATGACGGGAGATGTGTCCAAATTTACAACCATTTCTCCCAAGAAAAATTGACATGTTACATATGGCGACAACAACAAAGGAAAAATCATTGGAGTCGGCAAAATAGGTATGAGTTCCTTCACTTCCATTAAAAAGGTGTTACTTGTAGAAGGTTTAAAACATAGCCTATTAAGTGTTAGCCAATTATGTGATAAAGGATATAAAGTATCTTTTGATTCTGAAAAATGTGTTATCAAGCATGAGCATGACAAAGATATTGAGCATATAGGTTTCAGAGAAAATAATGTTTATATGATTGATTTGAAACAAAAATCTGAAAATGATAAATGCTTTCTAAGTAAAGATAGTGATCCTTGGTTATAGCATAAGAGAATTGCTCACATTAACATGGATCAACTAAATATATTAATCTCAAAAGACCTAGTTGTTGGTTTACCAAAATTAAAGTTTGAAAAAGATAAATTAGCTGATGCATGCCAAAAAGGTAAACAAACAAGAGCATCTTTTAAATCTAAAAATATTGTCTCTACCACTCAACCATTACAATTACTGCTCATGGATTTGTTTGGTCCATATAAAGTCATGAGTTTTGATGGAAGTTATTATGCACTTGTCATAGTTGATGATTATTCTAGATATACTTGGACATTGTTCATCACTCATAAAAATGAAGCATTTCAAGCATTTAGGAAACTTGCAAAAGTGATTCAAAATAAGAAAAATCTTAAAATTATTTCTATAAGGAGTGATCATGGGGGAGAATTTGAAAATAAAGAATATGAAATGTTTTATGATGAATATGGCATTGAACATAATTTCTCTGCACCTAGGACTCCTCAACAAAACGGTGTAGTTGAAAGGAAAAATAGATCCTTAGAAGAAATAGCAAGAACCCTATTAAATGATACTCATCTTTCAAAATACTTTTGGGCGGAAGCCATTAAAACTGCATGTTACATCCTAAATAGTGTTTTAATAAGACCCATCTTAAAGAAAAATCCTTATGAATTATTCAATGGTAGAAAACCAAACATTTCACATTTACATGTCTTTGGTTGCAAATGTTTTGTACTAAATAATGGAAAAGAAAACTTAGGAAAGTTTGATGCCAAGGCAGATAAAGGAATCTTCCTTGGTTATTCCTAGCATAGTAAAGCATATAGAATATACAATAAGAGAACTATGAATATTGAAGAATCCATTCATGTTTCCTTTGATGAGTCCAATGTTATTTCTCCAAGAAAGGATGTTTTAGATGATGTTTCATATTTCTTAGAAGAGATACATACTCATGAAAGGGATTCTAAAAGGAAAAGAGTTGAATGCAATGAGGATTCTTAAGACTATGAAACTCAAGCAAACAATGATCTTCCAAAGGAGTGGAAAGCTTCCAGAAATCATCCTCTTGACAACGTTATTGGTGATATCTCTAAAGGGATAACAACTAGACACTCTCTCAAAGATTTATGTAATAACATGGCATTTGTTTCTATGATAGAACCTAAAAACTTAAAAGAAGCCATGATAGATGATCAATGGATAGTTGATATGCAAGAAAAGTTAAATCAATTTGAGAGAAATGATGTTTGGGAACTAGTTGAGAAACCACATAACTATCCCATTATAGGAACAAAATGGGTATTTAGGAATAATTTAGATGAACATGGCATAGTCATTAGAAATAAGGCTAGGTTAGTTGCAAAAGGATATAATCAAGGAGAAGGAATATATTATGAAGAAACTTATGCTCTTGTTGCAAGACTAGAAGCCATTAGAATGCTTTTAGCTTATGCCTCCATTATGAACTTTAAGCTTTGTCAATGGATGTTAAAAGTGCTTTTTTAAATGGCCTAATACAAGAAGAAGTATACGTAGAACAACCTCCAGGTTTTTAAAATTCAGATAAGCCAAATCATGTTTATAGATTGAAAAAGGCACTATATGGTTTAAAACAAGCCCCTAGGGCATGGTATGAAAGACTAAGCAAATTTCTCATAGAGAAAAACTTTTCTAGAGGAAAAGTGGATACCACTCTGTTCATAAAGAAAAAGGATGATGATATTCTATTAGTTCAAATATATGTTGATGATATAATCTTTGGATCTACTAATGAATCTATGTGCAAGGAGTTCTCTATTGACATGCAAAGTGAGTTTGAGATGTCCATGATGGGTGAGTTAAATTACTTACTTGGACTATAAATCAAACAAACAAATGATGGGATGGAAAACTCAAAACACATGGCTACTCCTATGAGCACTGGTTGCTACCTTGACAAAGATGAGTCTGGTCAACCCATTGATGAAAAGCAATATAGAGGTATGATTGGATCTCTACTTTACTTATCTGTAAGTAGGCCAAATATTATGTTTAGCGTGTGCATGTATGCAAGATTCCAATCAAATCCAAAGTTTTCACATCTAACTGCAGTAAAAAGAATCATAACAGTCTAAATATTAATAAAATGATTATTTTATCCAAATAAAAAGTTACAAAATGCTAACATACACCTTTTTATTTTTTTAAGTCAATCTATGTTAGTATCCCTATATATAGAGGGAGAGAGATGTTTAAGAAAAGTCATATATTCAAATTAAACATGTGAATAGTTAACAACATTATATATCAGATTAATGTTCAAAGACTTTTTTACATAAATTATTGAATTATCTCAAATTTAACAATTAAAACAAAAAATTTTATTATATCATACACCACCTGAAAAATTTAGTACAAATAATATATTTTTTAATATGTTAAAATTTTAATTAAAAAAATTCATATTAATTTAAAAAGGTAAAAAAAATACAGCTCAGTTAAATAGTAAAAAAAATAGTATGATTTTGGGTCCCTCCAAGAATTCACACGGCTACTTTGACCATCATTCGCCATTATTGAAGGCGATTTCCCTTCTCTGTGACCTGTGATCCCATGTTGAAAACTCTAATCCCAACTAGCAATGACCTTTTCGTCAAAGATTCTCATTGTTGTTGCGCTTATCACCTACATAGTCATAGTGTAGTTGATTAGCACTGGTTTCTTTGCAAGTCTGATGTTGTGAAAGTTGAGTTTGAGTGAAAAGAGTAAGTTGAGTTGATGGACCTACCACGACTGGTGGTGTAGGCGGCAACATTAGGGGGAGGGAGGATAATCCAATGTTGTTTTCCTCAATCGAAAGTTTCAGTTTTTGGCTGAGGTTGAACAACATTGTTCATGGAAACACCATAGCTAGAAATCTCCTCTGGAGGCCACGAACGATTTTCAGTGACAAGACTTTGCAGATAAACTGGTGTGGAATCTATTTCATGAGATTGATCAAACAACTCAAAATTGCAATCCATCATGTACCTGTGTGCATGCATCTATAAATAAAATGTATTGTGTTTGGACGGGGAATTTCCAAATTCTAAAGAATTTGAAATGCTACATATTTGAAGTGCTTTTATTTAGAATTGTTTTATTTTCTAAATGATTTATTTAGATAAATTAATTCAAATTTTTGGAATTTTAAATTCTTAATTTTGATGGATAATTCAATACTTTCATATGCAACATTTTATTTTTAAATTCACATTTTTCCAAGAGTATCAAGATAAATATAAATTTCTTTTCTTAAATTGTGACAAACACTATTAGAAAATATGTTTTCTACATCAGTTATTTATGACTTTCAACATCGGTTTTTGAACCGATGTTGAAAGTACCGACGTTGATAGCATTATCGTTAACATCGGTTTTTTAAAAACCGATGTTAACGTAAAATTACCAACATCGGTTATATAAATAACCGATGTTGCTAATATGAATTACACCCAAAAAATGTATATTAATGTTGAAAGTTAACATCGGTTTTTCAAAAAACCGATGTTAACGAATGTGTTAATTTTGACAGTTAACATCGGTTTTTTGAAAAAACCGATGTTAACTGTCAATAATAATACATTGGTTAACATCGGTTTTTTCAAACAACCGATGTTAACGTTAACATCGGTTGTTTGAAAAAACTGATGTTAACTGTCAATAGTAACACATTCGTTAACATCGGTTTTTTACAGAAAACCGATGTTGTTGTCAGAAATTTTTTTATAAATAATTTCTCTGTTTTTACAAAAAAAAACCAAAATTTAACCTGTAAATTTAAAATCAGACCACACAGCACACAACATATATCATTTACATTCTGCTTTCAAATAGGTTTTAGCAAAAAATTAGCTATCAACAAAGGTTATTCAATGTTAAGATGAAACAACAATTGTAAAAAATGTAATGCAAAGTATGTAAACTAATTAAGTAACCTAAAGTTACATAGTTGCCTAACAGCCTATGTTTGATTTCTAACTTTTAGATAATACTGTGCCCACTGGATGCAAAGCGCCTTGAATCTCTCTGCTTCCAATGGTCTAACTTCATTAAAATACTGCATGATCAAATAAAAAATAAATTAATAATGTAATAACAATTATAAGAAAACCAACTTTGTTTGAAATAAACAATTACCGTCTCCCAATTATTCCTGAAAGATCCTAAGATTATCATGGACATCCAGTGCATCACGTAGTAGCCACATTCAGTGATTCCTTTTTGTATATTACATTAAATACATAATGAAATTTGGATATTAATTAAACGTTAACTACAATTAGTGTACACACACATAAAATATATATATATAAGTAGAACTTTTATTTAAATCACATACCTTAACAACAATCCACCTAACAACAGCCTTGGATTTAGGTTGTGGAGTATCATCAAGTCCTTTCAAAGCACTAGTGTTGAATATGAGGAACATTAAAATATTGATGTTGTTGAGTTATGCCAATGAAAATGTATTGTAAACAATACTGACCTGTTAATTATTCCCTTAAGGTAGTTGTCTGGCCTATTATGTAAAGAACAAAACCAGACAACTAGGTTTTCCTTAGGCAGAATGACGACCATTTGCCAGTGTCCGCTGCAGTAGAGACGAATATGGGTTATTGTAGTAGTATAGATTATTTAAATTCAATTATTGTGTTTAACTTACCCATTCAGGTAGGCTCCAAGGTAAACATCTCATTTTGAACTCTGTATCCAACTCTTGATGTAACTTTCGGATTCAAATTGTGATTGCCTAGATCTCTGAATGGACTATGGCTCGAGGAATCCATACACATCAGAATTCCCCGCTCGCACACTTGGCTCAGTCAGATGGCTGTGTTGTTATGCCAAAGTTAATTATGTATGAATTTAAAATAATTACTTTGGTAATTAACAGTAATCTAAAATGACTTACAGAATCCACAACTGTATAACAGATATGCTGAGACATTGATCACCGTGTGCAATTTCAGAGAGATCTTCGTGCTTTATATATAACGGGAAGTTTTGATTAAACACCCCGAATATGGTAGCATCCCACATAACCTGGAGAGGCTTCAAAAACAGTTGTGGGATGGTCAATGTCATCAGGTACAGGGGATCCTCGACCTCTTCATCCGGGCTTTCTGGAGGTTTTGCTGGAGACACAGCTTCCTGTTGATCAAACATAGTTAATTAGCAAGTTTTGATTACAGTGAACAAATTAATTGAAAAAAATAAACATATAATCTGCGTAAAATACCTATTCTAATAAACGCTTCACAAGATGTGTTGGCCAAGCAAGGAAGGTGTTAAGTGCCTGCCCCACTAAGGTAACCTCATCAGTGGGTACAGGAACGAGAGCCTCTGCATCTTTAACCTCCTCAACACCAACCTTGACTTGGCCATGCAACAAAGGGATGTTGTGAACTGTTTTGGATCCCTCATAAAGTCTTCCTAGGGCAACTAGGCGGGAAGGATTTTCTTCAATGTATAGTCTGCATTTATTTGAGTCACCCGTCCCTGGATCGTTCCCTGAGGGAGCAACACAACTTTCCTTTGTGCTGACACGAGGACCTGAGGGACCAACTTCTGGCTCTGGAGGTAGTGCAAGTCCCTGTGATTGCATTTGAGACTGAAACTGGGACTGCATCTGGCTGAAGGATGCCATCATCTTTCGAGTCACTTTTTATGTGATTGACTCCTCCAGTTGGTCTCTAATTTGTTGGGTCAGCTGTTCTAGGTCTTCAGGAGGTATGGAGGAAGAACTGCGGGATGTTTGTGAAGCCGATCCAAAGTATTGCTTTATGGTGACACCGGCTCCAACAACACAAACATGACCATGGTGCTCTGGTCGCCCAATTGCAGCAGTCAGGATATCCTGACGTCCATGAGGGACAAACGATCTCTGTGACGCCTGCTCGTCCAAAGAATCCTGTACCGAACACATATTTGTCCAAGGAATTCACAAAATACACAAAGATAATTACAATTATTAATTAAAAATGACTTACCATCTTGTCAGCTATTTCCTTTGCTGCCTTAGACGTCATCTGTCCAGTTTTCTTCGTGCGGGTCATCTTCCATTTCACGTGGCGTTTGATGGGAGATGGAGGGTCAATGATGCCCTCAGTGCTTCCAGACTGGGCAGCTTCATCCAGCCTTTTCTTTGTCTTTTCAGCCATGAGCTTTTCTTTTAAATATTCATAAACCCCACGAGACAATACGTGGGGGCAGTGTTTTGCTTCTAGGAGGCCTGTGCCTTTTTCCGCACATCCTGCAAAAGTTTAACATTAATGAAAATGATTATTACAATAAATTATAAGAAGTGATTTTATTGTGGAAAACAACTAAAATGACAAAGTACATACCTCCCATGAGGGGTCTCTGCGGGTCTGACAAAATTGGGCCCATTTCTCCTTGCTAATGCCATATTTTTCACAGACAATGTCGTCCACATCGTCCTTGTCGGCTGCAAGTGCCCATTTCCTAGTCAAGTCAGATTTAAACTGCCTCCAGCGCTCACCGACAATCTGAAGAATTTTCTTCTTTGTCCTACTGTCAGAAGCTTCAGGGATTTCAAATTCCGCCTGACAAACAATAAATTAGGTTTTATTGTAAGTAAATAACAAATTTAGACTATTAAAGAAAATCAACGAAAAAAAACTCAAATACCTAAATATCCTCCCATATCAAATCCTTCTGAGCAGTAGGGACTTCCTTCCAGGTGTCATATGTGACGTCGACCTTATCATGAGCGACAATCCCCAAATATGTTCTTAATTTCTTCTTGTGGGGACCGTCGGCCTTGCCGGTAGCAGGATCGACGTTGACCACAGGTCTTTTTGCCCCAGGTGGTCTAGTGGCCAATGATCGTAGCCGTGTCGCCTTGCGTGTCCGCTTCAATGTAGATGGAGATGCTGATGTGTCTGCAGGAGGAGGAGGAAGAGAAGGAGGAGGCGAGGCAGGTGGAGTAGCCATGGGCCTTTAAAGAGAAAAAGTTGAGTTAGTTAATATTATCAAAAAACACTGTATGAGTTATGTAAATGAATGTACCGAAATAAAATACTATATTAAAAAATTACATTACACGATGTTAATTAATTCTCCTTCATCATGATCATTACGATTAGCATGAACGTTGTCAGCTTCTTCTTCTCCGACGCTGTTAGAAGTCATTTGTGTAGACAAAGGACTAACATAAGTGTCCATGTATGAATCATCATCTTCTACATTAACACCAATTGTTTTCCCATGTAGAACCACATACCACCTTTCATCACAAGGGTCTTGCACATAAAATACTTGCTTAGCTTGTTCTGCCATGATGAAAGGGTCATTCTGGTAAGCTAGTTTCTTCAGGTCTACCAACGTAAATCCGACATCATCAGTCTGCACACCGGTGTTGCTGTCAACCCACTTACATTTGAAAATACAAACAGTAAATTTAACATAGTTAAGCTCCCATATTTCATCAATGAAGTCAAAGTAAGGGATTGAAGCTACACAGGGATTGTCATCATGTACAGTTGCAAAGTGTTGAGATTCAGCCCTTAGGGTGACCCCGCTGTTTTGCATTGTACTTTTGTCGTCTTGTGCTTTTGTGTAAAAGGAATACTTGTTTATGTCGTATCCTTGCCAAGTTATAACATTTTTTTAGGCCCATGAGCTAGCTTTCTTAATGTTTCAGAAGCATTTTCGTCAGCAAAGATTGTATCTTTAAACCAATCAGAGAAAGTCTTGTTATGATTTTTCAAGACCCAGTTCTTTGACATTTTTGGATTAGTTTGTTTGACTAAACGTTCATGCTGAACCATGTATGGCAAAACTTCATTACTGTTGTTCAACACATACAAGTGAGCTTGTAACAAATCTTCTACACTTGGAGTGATAACATGCAGTCCTCTTGAACCCTTACCGCCCACTCTGTCGTCATGGCGAGACTCAGGAAGGCCAACAGGTTTAGCCTTTTCAATGTACTCTGAACAAAATTCAACGGCTTCTTCTGTGATGTACCTTTCAACAATAGATGCTTCTGGACGATGTAGATTCTTGGTATACCCTTTTAAGATCTTCATGTAGCGCTCAACTGGGTACATCCAGCGCAGATAAACAGGACCACAACATTTGATTTCTCTAACCAGGTGAACAATTAAGTGGACCATGATGTCAAAGAAAGCAGGAGGAAAATACATCTCCAACTGGCACAATATAATTGCAGCCTCATTTTCCAGGTCATCAAACTTGACCGGATCAAGGACTTTGCTACATATGACATTGAAGAAAAAGCACAGGCGAGTTATGGCTAACCTGACTTTGTTAGGCAAAATGTCTCGTATGGCCATGGCTAACAATTGTTGCATCAACACGTGACAATCATGAGACTTTAACCCCACCAGCTTAAGCTCCTTGAACTGCACAAGGCTCTTAATATTTGAAAAGTATCCTGGTGGGACTTTAACCCAGCGCAGACACTGGCACAAACTGATCTTCTCATTTCTGGATAAAGTATGACAAGCTGGAGGCAAGTATATTTTTTTACCATCAGACCTTGGATGCAACTGCGATCGTATGCCCATGCCAGCTAGATCTTGATGGGTATTTATATCATCTTTCGTCTTGCCCTGAATGTTAAGGAGTGTCCCAATGACACTGTCACATATATATTTCTCTACATGCATAACATCAATACAATGTCTAACATCTAAATCAGACCAGTACGAAAGATAAAAGAAAATGGACCTCTTCTTCCATATGCAACTCTTACTTTTATCCTTCTTTTGTAGGTTCAGTGTGAGACATAAAAGGAAGTGCAAACATACAATATTGGTTGCGGAACAAAATGGTGAGGGATCACTTTTGTAGGTTCAGTGTGAGACATAAAAGGAAGTGCAAACATACAATATTGGTTGCCCTTTAAACATGTCGATTTTATATCCTAGCTAGTAGAGCACCTAACTATTTTACCATTCAAAACAAAGTATCCAAACATGGAATGAGGAAGCATTGGAAACATGTACCAGCCCCTGAAATAACGCACTCAGTTTAACTCTTCATTAAATAAACTCAAAATGCCAAATGATCACCAAATACAATAGGATTTATACCAAAATCAGATAATAATACCATAAATCTAGTTCTATAAGTTATAAACTAAGTTCTTAGTTAAACTAAAATACCATATATATATATATATATATTCATTAATGTGCGGGAAAAAAAATCAAGCTAGTAATTTGGTGTGAATTAGAAGGAATACCAGGATTCCGTTTCAGTATGCTGCATGGAGTGGAGAGTTTCCAAAGCACAGTGGAAGCTTCAGATCTGCAGAGAATGGAATATCCAATAGAAGATTCACGATTGCCACATTGCCACTCGCAGCTGCCAAAAACAGTGGTATGATAATATTTTCATAATGGAATATCCAATAGAAGATTATGGGAAAAATAAACAGATATAGTAATTTCATAGTATTTTCTTAAATAAGTACAAGTGGTATGATAATTTTATAAATAAAATTGCAAGTGCATATAAATTTGATTTAGGCTATCATGAATCGGTTTTCAAAATTACATCTGCAATTTCCCTGAATCTAGCTTCTCAACAGATAGCCTATTTAACCAAGTATGATTAATTAATTAATTAATTAATTTCTGTTCGTTGGAATAACTATAAAAAATAAAATAAAAAATTGTTATAGAGCAATCGTGAGCCACGATCAAAGGCCAACCAAGTCCTTGTATATTTCCAAGCAATCTGTTTTATAAATTAGAAATCCAAAATAAGAATAAAATTAGTTTTATAAATTATAAAATGTAAATTTAAAACTCATAGACACAATAAAGAAATAATAAAATTAATATACAATTTAATACATAATTAATAAATTATAAAAATATACTAATTTTAGCATGTCAAAACACAACAGTGAATTAAAAAATGCGGACACACGCGGGTCTCCCCTTATGGCATAGTATTTTCTATTAATTAAAGAATGCCAAAACAAACATTAACATAGTATTTTTTTTGTAACAAAAAAAATAATTTATCAATGATTTGTTAATCATTTATATTTTAAAATTTTAATATATTATAAAACACGTATAATAACATTCACATTCTAGAAAGTTCAAATATTTAATAATTCACTTCGTATACCAGCTCCCAAAATACAATAGATAAGAAAACAATCAATAAAATAGATGGGGACGGTAGAAAGGAAATAGCATGGTTGAATTTTCAATATTCTCAATGAGATTGAGATACCTCGTATGTATGAACAAGGTTAGGAAGAGAGATATAATCTATAACAATAGCAATAGATAAAGAAATTTTTTTAAAAAATTTTCACATTAGTGCATAAATAATAAATAATAAATAGAAGTAATAAATAAAAAGAGAAAGAAAGAGCATGAGATGGTAGTATAGGGATCCGTTGGCATTTGGTAATGGCGGGTCTCCCCTTTCTCCTCTACTTTAAATCCTGACTATCAATTTTTGTCTCAAACTACAAAATACAGATCCCCAACATCACCAATCTCAATACCAGTTTCTCCTTAATTTAATAATTATAAATCTCTCTCGAATCTTCGCTGTTTCAGTTTCAGTCTCAGTCTCCCTCCCCTTCCTTGCACAGTGACTCCTCACCCTTCACTTCACTCACTCTCACGCGCTTCCCTCAATCAATAAATGCAGACCAGAAGACTAATTAAATGATACATACATATATATATATATATATATATATATATATATATATATATATATATATATATATATATATATATATATATATATATATATATATTCAAAGCTTCTTCTTCTTCATTATGCGACGATGAAGCATGTTCTTCTCCGGCGTGGACACCCACACCTCATTCTCTGATATCGGGCCACTGACATGGGCTGCGGGGGGTCCAAGGTGGAGGACTTCCCCGTGGTGGTTCTGTGCAGAGAGCGAAAGGCGTTCCTCAAAGCCGCATCAGAGCAACGCTACGCTCTCGCCGCTGCACACGTGGCGTATTTCCATTCGCTGAGTGAAATTGGCGACGCCCTTCACAAGTTCGCCGAACAAGACCTCACCACCACCACCGGTTCCTCCTCTCCGGTTCTCACATTACCCTCGGAAACCAAAAGCATCAACAATAACAAACTCTCATCCTCTTCCCCTTCTATAGCATCTAATGAAAAAAAAACTATGAAAAACAAAATGAATGGCTTAATTCACTAGTCAGCCTATAGTTGTTCATGAAAAAGTAGATAGGAACACTCCTAAACCAGACTTGATTGAATTTTACATGAAATATGTGACACTAATTTTGAATAAAACCCTAAGATAAAGCATTCAACAATATAAATAAAATTAGGGCAAAAAACCAATGACGCGTACCTCTATGCTGATTTAGCTCTAGTTTGTGACTCAATTCTGAAGATAGGTAAAGAGAAAACAAATACTAAGATAAAACGAAAATCAAAGTAGTAAACTTGAAATATTTAAAAAGGAAGAAAGAACGTACCTCAGAATGATTTGTAGGAAGCGAAAGAGGACAAGCAGAAGAGGAGTGACTTTGAGTTCTTCTGGAAGTTTCACGCTTGAATAGCTCTATGATGGGAAACTGTTTTTTCAAATTAATTATTACTAACTTTTTTTCTTTATTTTGCCATTATTTAAAAATACATTATTATTTATATTTTCTTTCTTCCTGTTTTTTTTTTCTTCACACCCTTGCAACTCTTTAAAAAAATTTGAGTTATCACCAATTCACCATAACTCAGGAACTTAAATAATTATTTTTAAGCAACGGATCCACCCTAGCTCCAAGAAATTATGAAAAGTGGGAAAAAAAATTAATGAAACTCAATAGTGAAACAAAATTTTAACACAAGTTAATAATAAAATTCAATATTTTTTTTTTTATCTAATGCAAAACGACCTAAGAACATCTATTGTGTTGAATTGCTTGCTTATTGAATTGTTGAAGTAATTTTTTAATGGGTCATACACATTACGCTACACTTAAAATCTTATACTATTTCTCTTTTTTTTTTTAAGCAAACTATTATGTTCTCTAATAACATACAATCGTGAGTTTATTAAATAATGGGTCTAGTTGAAATTATTTATTGAAAAATAATTTTAAATATTAGAGAAATAGACCTCATAAATAATTAAAAATAACATGTGATAGTCTCAATGTTTATCATAACATCATTTTGTCAAACAAATAAAGTTGACGGCAAAATCTAAAGATAAAGAAAAGTTTGAAGATTTTGACAAGCCAAATATTTTTTTCAAATATTAAAATTAGAATTTTAACAAAATAGACTGAAAATAATTAATCCGAAATGTTTTTTCTTTGTTTCTTCTTTCCTAAATGAGTATTAAAATATATTTAATTGAGTATTAAAATAACTTTTGACAAAAAAAATTCATCTCTATTTAAATATAATTCTTTTTCTTTGTTTCTTCTTTCCTAAATAATTTTTTTATTCAATTTATTAACAAAAAATTCACATAATTAAAAAATGAGGTTAAAAATAATAAAAAAAAATGACAAATGTAATAAAAATAAATTACATGTGGATTATAATTAACTCTAAATTTAAAGACTTAACACATAATTTTCGTGTCTCATGAAAATATTTTTATTTTTGTTATGAAAAATTTGTTTAAAAATAATGAAAATATCATTTTTTTTAAAATCCTACAAATATAGGAGATAACTATAATCATTTAAATTAAACCACTGTAACACATATTTTCAATAAATCAAATTAATATATACAAATATTTTAATTTATTTTTAATTTTAAGATAATACGATAATATAAATATAGTAGGATTTCATAGAATTTTTAAATAATATTCTCCATTTACCTTTTTATGAATAAATTTTTTTATTTATTTTTATAATAATTAAATCAAAATATATTAGCAATAAATTTTAATTTTTTTACGATATAATTGTTTTTACCAACATTCTATAAAATTTTTATAAAAGTTAAACTCTATTATTAAAAACAGTTTTTTTTTATTTTCAAATTAACTAATATCAAATAATTTATATAAATGTGTGTTATATTTAAATGATAATCATGAAATAATAAAATTGAAATTACGAAATTCATTTTAAAAATTTAGTTTAATTTTTAAATGTTTCCCTTTTGAATTTATTATTGTTTATTAATTATTATATTTTTTTAATTAAAATATAATTAATAATGCAATATATGATTTTTTTAAAAATATATAAATAATTAAAAAAAAGTTTATATTAACATCGGTTTTTTTGGAAAACCGATGTTAACATATCATACGTTAACATCGATTTTTTGGAAAACCGATGTTAAGAATGATACTTTATTTACAAATATGTCACCGCGTTTAACTTAACATCGATTTTATCCAAAATCGATGTTGATAAACCGATGTTAAAACTGCTTTTTGTAGTAGTGAAAATGAATATTAAATTTTTATTATATTCATCAATCAAAATGAAAATCAAAATGAAGATTTAATTTCTTTTCATAATAGTTTTTTTAATAAAAAAAAAAACTGTTTGATAACATTTTTTTCTTGATTCCTCCTTCCTCGCAACTTGCACCAACTCACCAATCAAAACCACCACCATTGACTACCTTCATGCTACCACCTCCAACCACCATTGTCATTGTCACGTTTTGCCAGCGACGTTACTGTCGTTCTCTCTCATGTGTGACATCACAGTCTCCCTCTCCTTCATGCGCAACACCACCATCACTATCATTCTTTCTCTCCTCTATGTGTGACACCACTATTATCGTCATTCTCTCTCAATCTCTTTCACGTGTGATACCACTGTCACCATCATTCTCTCTCTCCACCATGTGTGACACCACTATCACCATCGTTCTCTGTCTCTCTCTAGTATGGAGTAACGAGACAACAAGGGTGAGAGTTGAGTGAGTGCATCTCTGAAAAAAAAAATCAAATTCTTTATTTTTGGAAGTATTTTAAATTCAACTGATTTAGTATAATTAAATTTCCCAATAAAAATACTAGCATTTGAATGTCTTTTTAATTATTTTATACAAACAAGTCATTTCACTCAAAAAAAAAAATTTCCTTCACAAAATAAATTATCCAATTTAAATATCTCATCCAAACACATTTAATGTATTTGGGTTCAAGACCTTGCACGCTCTCTCTGTGTCGGAAGGATTTGCGAATCCCTATTTCTTATAATAAAACTTTCCAAGGTTCGTCTTATGGCATGAAAGTTAAATCGAACAAGTATGGTCATCCTCTCTATTAGGTTGTAGTTTTTTGTTTTGAGGAAAGATGTACTATATAAATATCATCATAATTCTTAGCTTCAAGTCAACTTCACTCCTCCTAAAAAAAGCCAGCATTACTCCATATTGCATTAATACTTACACTCAAATTTATCTTATTTCTTTGAATTTTTTTCTTTAAAAACTATATTACTATTTTTTATAATTTTCATATTGATAAAAATAAAACTATACTAAATTTTAATATTAAATTATTTAAAAATAAAATTATTTAAATATAAATCACTTTATTAAAAAATTAACTCTAACTAAAATTAATTTTTTAAGGTTAATTTTGTTCAAAAAGACCAATTTTTATAAACACTCTAAAATATAAACTTGTTAATTCTTTCTTTCGTACGCATGTGACCTATATTAAAGGGAGTCCGTCTTTGTTAGAAGAGGCATCAAGAGAGAAGCAATGAATCAATCAAATGAGAATCTATCGTCTCAAAAAGTTATTGCATAGCACATACATAGATCTGCAAATTATAAACCCAACATTTGGAAATATGACTTTCTGCACACTACTAAAAAATAGGATTTCAACATCGGTTATTAACCAATGTTAAAAGTTCCGATGTTGAAAGTGATACCGTTGACATCAGTTTTTCAAAACCGATGTTAATATAATATTACAACATCGGTTATTGAAATAACCGATATTATATAATAAGAATTATAAAAAAACAATATATCTTCATATCAACATCGGTTTTGGTTAATATATGCAGACAACATTGGTTTTTTGTAAAAACCGATGTTGTATGTCTATATTAACATTGGTTTTGTTGTTGGTCATTAAATAACATCGGTTTTTAAAAACCAATGTTGTTGGTAATAAAACAACATTGATTTTTAATAAAAACTGATGTTGTTTATGAAAAGCTTGACATCGATTTTTTAAAGAATCGATGTTAATAAAACATACAACATCAGCTTTTTATTAAAACCGATGTTATTTTTTAGGATTTTTTTTAATATATTGTCTATTTTTTTAATAATCCCAAAATTAACCTACAAATTTTAAAAGCATAACCATAACATAAATTTTCATTTTGTTTTGAAATAGTTTTTTTTCTAGAAATCCCATCATAAATTTATTATTTTCTATGAATTAAAAGAATATTTAATGTTAAATAGACATGAATTGTAAAAAATGTAAAGTAACTAAACTACAATTACAAAATTGCCTAAACATCATAGGTTTCATTTTTAACTTTCAAATAATACTTTCTCCACTAGATGTGAAGCGCCTTCAATCTCTCTGGTTCCAATGGTCTATCATCATTGAAATACTGCATGGTATAATAAAACATAAGTTAATAATATAATATCAATCATAACAAAATGAAATTTGTTTGAATTAAACAATTATCGTTTCTCAATTATTTTTGAAACTTCCTAAGATTATAGTTGACATCCAGTGCATAACGTAATACCCACACTCAGTACTTCCTTTTTGTCTATTACACTAAATACATTATGAAATTTAGATATTCAACGTTAAGTACAAATTAGTCTACACAGTACTAAAATATAACTAGAAACATTGTTTAAATGACTTACTTTAACAACAATCCACCTAGTAGCAGCCTTGGATTTACTTTGTGGAGTATCGTCAAGTCCTTTCAAAGCATTGTTTAATACAAACATGGATGCTTATTGTACAATTAAAATATTGATGTTCCCAACTAGTGGTAATGCAAATGTATTGAAAAACAACACTGACCTGTTAATTATTCCTTTGAGGTAGTTGTCTGACCTTTTATGCAACGAACAAAATAAGATAACAATATTTTCCTTAGGCAAAATGACGACCATTTGTCAATGTGGATTGTAGTGGAGACCAATATAGGTTATTATATTTAAATTTATTTGTTTAGTTTAAATTACCCATTCAAGTAGGCTCCTAGGTACACATCCCTCTTTGATTTCTTCATCCAATTTTTAATATATCTTTCTGATTCAAATTGTGATTACCCAGATCTTTGTATGGACTGTGGCTCGAGGAACCCATACACATCGGCATTCCCTGCTCACATACTTGTCTCAGTCATATGCCTATTGCTGTTAATATAAAGTAAATTATGTATAAATTTAAAACAATAAGTTAGGTAATAAACAATAATGTAAATTGACTTACAGAATCCACAACTATATAACAGAGATTCTGAGACATTGACCACCATGTGCTATTTTAGATAGATCTTCATGCTTTATGTACAAGGGGAAGTTGTCATTAAATACCCCAAACACGATAGCATCCCACATAACCTGCAACAGCTTCAAAAAAAGTTGTGGGATGGTCAATGTCATCAAATATAGGGGATGGTCGACATCATGATCCGACCTATCTGCAGGTGTCATCGGTCCCATAGCTCCATGTTTATCCAACACAGTTAATTAACATAATTTAATTACCGTGAACATTTTAATTGAAAAAAAAAGCATTTAATGACACTGAAATACATGTTCTGATAAACGCTTGACAAGATGTGTCGTCCAAGCAAGGAAGGTGTTAAGTGTCTGCCCCACTAACTTAACCTCTTCAGCGGGTATAGGAATGAGAGCATCTGCATCTCTAACCTCGTCAACACCAACCTTGACTTGATCATGGAGCAAAGGAATATTGTGAACGGTTGTGGACCTCACATAAAGTCTTCCTAGGGCAACCAAGCAGGGAGGAATTTCTTCAACGTACAACCCACATTTGTGCTGACACGAGCAGCTGAAGGACCAACCTTAGGCTTAGGAGGCTGTGCGAGTCCCTGTGATTGCATCTACAATTGAAACTGGGACTGCATCTGGTTGAAGGATAACATTAGATTTCGAGTCACTTTTTCTATGATCGACTCCTCTAGTTGGTCCTTGATTTTTTGCGTCAGCTGCTCCAGGTCTTCAGGAGCCATGGACGAAGACATGCAGGAAGTCCTTGGAGCCGACCCAAAGTATTGCTTGATCATGACACCAGCTCCAGCAGCACGCACATGACCAGGGTGTTCTGGTGGCTCAATGGCAACAGTCAATACATCCTGACGTCCATGGGCAACAAAGGAACCCTGTGAGGCCTACTCCTCTAAAAAATCTTGTAATGAACATATTTATTGATTTACTCAATAACACAATAAACATAAATAATTGCAATTAACAATTGAAAGAGACTTACAATCTTGTCAGCAATTTCCTATGTTGCCTCAGACGTCATTTGGCAGTTTTCTTTGTGTAGGTCATCTTTCACTTCATGTGTCATCTGATAGAAGATGGAGGATCAATCATGGTGTCAGTGCTTCTAGATTGAGCAACTTCCTCCTATTCCGGAACCTGAGGCGTCTGTCTCAACAACAAAAGGAATGTTGAAGTTGGGTAAGACCAAAACAGGGTGATTGCTTATGGCATCTTTGAGTGATTGAAAGGCACGACCAGCTTCAGGTGACCACACGAATTGGTCACGAGCCAGTAGCTTTGTCAATGGAGCTACTAAGGTGGCATACCCCTTGATGAACCTTCGATAAAAACCTGCTAGGCTGAGAAATCCTCGTAATGCTCGAGTTGTTCGAGGTTGTGGCCATTGTTGAATAGCCTACACTTTTTTTGGCACCGGTTCAACTCCCTTCTTCGACACTAGATGTCCAAGGTATTCAATCTAATTTTGGGCGAAAGAACACTTAGTCAGTTTAAGAGAGAACTGGCCACACAAGAGAACCTCAAAATCACTTTCCAAATGCACTAGATGATCAGAGAAAGTTTTACTGTAAATTAAGATATCATAAAAAAACACAACAATGTATTTACGCAAATAAGGCTGAAAAAGTTGATTCATGGTAGCCTGAAAGGAAGACGAGGCATTGCACAACCCAAATGGTATCACTTGAAACTCGTAGTGGCCATGGTGTGTATGAAAAGCAGTCTTGCTAATGTCGACTTCGTTCATTAGAATCTAGTGATATCCCTACATAAGTTCCAACTTCGAAAACCATTTTGGAACCCCCCAATTCATCTAGCAACTCGTCCATCATAGGAATTGGAAAGCGGTCTCTGGCCCTGATGGCATTGAGTGCACAATAGTCTATGCAAAGCAGCCAAGAGCCATCATGCTTCTTCACGAGCAACACCAGAGAAGAAAAAGAGTTGGTGCTAGGTTGAATGAGGCCATGTTTCAACATAGAAGCAACCTGAGATTCAATTTCTTGTTTCTGGTAATAGGGATAGCGGTACGATCGCACATTAATCAGAAACGAGTTAGGTAGAAGGGTGATAGTGTGGTTGGTTGGATGAGACGGAGGTAAAGTGGTGAGTGGCTAAAACAGATAAAAATCTTTGTGAGTTAATGTGTTGATAGAGGTCATGGGGTGTGGGGAAGGCAAAGTTTGGTTAAAAGGGGGCTTTAATCGAATGTGAAAGAAGGCACTAGTTGTCTCTTATTGGATCATGCAACAAAGCTGTGGCAAAGAAATCAACTCAAGACCAGTCTCTAAGTCACCTTTCAACTCAGTCATCTTATCACCATAGATGAATTTCATGGTTAATGTATTATAATTAGTGAGAACAGGGCCTAAAGATTTTAGCCACTGTACTCCCAGGACTACATCAGCACCGCACAAGGAAAGAACATGAAAATCAATAGGGTAGGAATGTCCCTGTATCTGCACCACCACATCGTTGCAAAGTTGGTGACATTCGAGTTCATCACCATTTTCGACTGTTATGCGCAACAGGGTCGTATTTGTTGGAGACATGCCCAAAGCTAGAACCACACGGTGTTAGAGGAAATTGTGAGTGCTACCCCTGTCTAGTAAGATATGCACTCCCTTATTAGCAATTAGGCCCATCACTCACAGGGTCTTAGGGGCAATATGGCCTGATAAGGCATGCAGGATGATTTGGGCTTGAGGTGGTTCGGTAGTTGGATTGGGTGGATCCAGGTTCAGGATCGAGTGAGAAGGTTCCATAAGAGTGTCATCCTCATCTGCCACCAACAAGAACAAGCTAGAAGCACACTTATGGCCACATGTGAATTTTTCATCATAGTTGAAACATAACCCTTTTTCTCGCCACATTGCAAGCTCATAAGGAGAAAGACATTTGAAGGGTATGGATGGAGACAGTGGTTTGGAGGGGGTGGAGAGTAGAGGTGCGGGAGAGATGGTTGGGGGTGGTCGTGGGCCTAGTGGTCCTGTAGTGTTTAGAAGGGATTTGTAGCGGCCAGGACGTCGAGCATCAAGGAATTTTTCCTCCTATAAGAGAGCTAGAGAGACTGCCTTAATCAACGATAATGGTTACAAGGCTTGTACCTCGCAGCAGATCTCCGGGCTGAGTCCAGAGATGAAGCAGCTAAGCAGAAATGGCGCCGGAAGTCCGAGAATCCGATTTGCAAGGGATTCAAACTCATATAAGTACTCATTAACAGAAGCACATTGCGTGAGCTTAAAAAGCAGTCATGTAGGATCCTCATAAGTTAAAGAAGCAAACCGAGTTTCAAGGGCATGGAGAAAGGCAGACTAGGAAGTCAATTGAGCATTGCGGTGCATCCACTGGAACCATGATAAGGTTGGTCCGTCCATGTAAAAAGAGGCAATAGTGAGCCGTTCGTGGTCCGGGGTGGCATGATATTCAAAGAAATGAGTAATCTTGAATATCCACCCAGTTGGATTAGAGTCATCGAAGTAAGGAACCTCGAGCTTCAGACGATGTGAAGATTTTGACGTAAAAGTAGAGGGACTGGCGACGGATGAAGCTAGTGAGTGTAGGTTGTGGTGGGTGGTTTCTAACTGGGACATATGATGAATGAGGTTGTTGATTTTGGTTGACATGGAGAGATGGGAAGAGGTGAGTTTCACAATGGCATCTTCAAGATGATCCATCTTGGACTTGGAGCGAGTGGATTCAGCCATTGTTCAATGAAAGCACCAATGTTAAGCCTTGGAATTCGAGGACTAAGACAACCCTCCAAAAGGTAAGAAAGAAGGGGAAATTTCAGATTTTATTTCTCTGCTCTCAAAGGAAAGCATATTCCTACATATATAGAGCTAAGTGCTCGGGGATAAGCTCCCAACAACACTAACGAAAAGGATAAAGCAAATAACAAAATATCCTAACAGAATGATAACAATACTATTCTTTTTAACAACCTACTATCTTATTAGCATGTTTTGCTCATGTTAGCCATTCTGCACATAGTCCTTCAAGTAGGTTGGTGGTACAATCTCCCTTTTGGGCCTTGTAGCCCTTGCTTCTTGCAGACCCTAGTATAAGCTATATCACTTTCTCTCCCAGTTTCATCAACGTCAACCAACACTCTAATTTGGTTATTGAAAGAATGGTTCATGCCTTGGAGCTTCCTGCCCATTGGAAAGTACCATGGTTTGAGGTCAAATGGCACGTCAAGCAATACAAAAAGGAGAAACACATGGACCCAAATTTACTTGAATTGGCTAAATTAAATTTCAACTTGATTCATGCTAAACTTCAAATGGAGGTCAAGGAATTATCCAGGTATATATTTTGAACCACCAAAAAAAAATTTAGATAAAAATTATTAGACTGCTAAATACTAATTAGTGTTTTTAATTAGATGGTGGGAGAATCTTGGCATAAAAGAAGAATTGAGCTTTGCAAGAAATAGGTTGGTAGAAGCTTCTTGTGTGCAGCAGGAGTTGCATTTGAGCCTAAGTATAAATCTGAGAGGAAATGGCTCACTAAAGTGATTACTTTCGTGCCAGTCATCGATGATGTTTATGATATATACACCTCATTTGAAGAGTTGAAGCCATTCACAATGGCTTTTGAAAGGTTTGTTTATTTACAAGATAGAGCAAGATTGTTAATATATACGTTATGTTGTACACAATCCCGTTTCGGAATATTAGAAAAAAATATCTTAATTTAAATATATGTAAATTTCAGTTAATTTTATCTCATTTAATTAGATCGTCTTCAAAATACTAGTACCATATTAGTATACGGGTACAAAACATAAGATTTTTTTTTTTAAATTAAGATAATATAAAAAATATACATATATAAGAAAATAGATTTTTTGTGCAAACAAGCTAAAGTTAATTGTATATATGTAGCAATGTGAGCTTGCTTATACTGATTATTTAATGTGTCATACACACAAATGGGACGAGAAAGTTCTTGAAAAGCTTCCAGAGTACATAAGAAATGAAATTGCTTATGAGATTGGCGGAGAAAATAACTTTCACTTGGTGTTACCTTACCTAAAGAAAGTGGTATTGTTACTAATTATTATAACCAACAAGTACTGATCTCTTTGTTTTTACAAACTCGATCAAATCAATATCAAAACCATATATGATAATTAATTAAGTTCCCATCTTAATAATTAATTTTACAGTGGATAGACTTTTGCAAAGCATTATACGTGGAAGCAAAGTGGTCTAGCGTGGGATATATTCCATCGATGCAACAATATTTAAGAAATTCTTGGATTTCATCTTCGGGGCCAGTGATTCTACTCCATTCATATTTTGTCGTCAGCACGTGCAGTAAGGTGTTGAGTTATGTCCCACAAGGAGCATAATCCTCATGTTTAGTTGCCAACATTTATTTTGGAACTCTAAGAAGGCTGCCGGTAAAACCAGAGGAAGGTGAGGACGGCGTCAAGTCATCATGCTCCTTATGCATGCTGGTTGATTCACTTTTTCCTTCGTGCAAGCATTTGGTTCACCCCTTTTGTGTTGCATTTTTTTGTGATCCTCTGCTTCAGTTTGTGTTTTTCGCCCCTCTTGATGATTGTTGACTCAACATTGATTTTGTGCTTGAGTTGGAGGGCCCTCTATCCATCAAGTCAAGTAATTTGCTATTGGAAATATTGCCACCGTGTATCTCATGCTTCTTGTTTCTTCGAATCAGTTCCTAGTGTCAGTCAATCAAGATTCACCATCAAGAGAGGTGATAAGAGAACACTCATGATCGTCTTGAAAATAAGCATAAAAAGAAAGAAACTTGTCCCTAACCGCGATCTGCTAGTAGAACACTATCAAGTTCTTAACCCAAGAACAAACAAAAAACTCCCACAATAGAGAGATTCTCAATTTCATTAATCTTTAAATTATGCTTTAGGAGGATACAAGAATTTCCTATTTATAGGCTAATCTTGAAATGTTATAATAAATTCTCGCTAATATGCATTTACAAAATGCATTTATAATTGCATGTCACTAAATGAAAATAAATGACAATAAACATGTAAATAAATTCCCACTAGCTACTAAATGACCTGGAGCATTCTAGAAAACATTTAGTAAGACTAAGAGAAAATGAAAAGTTACCAGAAAATTAAGCCAAAAAACCACTACGAAATTAGAAATAAAATGATAGAAATTGGACTTAGTTATTATCTAATCAATCCAATATTAATAGTCTACCAAAATTGATCAACTTAGCCTATGAATGCTTCTTGTCTTCTAAATTGAGCTTCTCAAAGTGATTCTTCAAGTTGGCCTCAAAGCATCTTCATCAATTTGTAGGAAAGTAACCCAATTAGGTACAACCCTTAACTCACATTGGTCTTCTTTCTTTTTGATATTTAGAATCAGGTCTTGCAATGCTAGCTTCATCTTCTTAGTCTTGGACCTTGTCATAAGACCTTCAATCCCATGTAAAGAGTCATTAGATGGGTTGGTTGCACCTCTATCATTCCCTTCCTCTTTGAAAGGATTCGTCCTCGAATCTAATCCACCTACATCAAATAAAGATAGATCATCCACATTAAAGGTAACACTTATATTATCATATTCTCTTGGCAAGTCCAGCTTGTAAGATTGTCGTTTATCTTTTCTAGAACATGAAAAGGCCCATCTCCTCTTGGTTGCAACTTGGATTTTCTTTGAGCAGGAAACCTTTCCTTCCTCATATGAACCCAGACCCAATCTCTTGGTTCAAAAATAACTCTGACGTGGCCTTTATTTTCTTGCTTTCCATATTGTTCATTCTTCTTCTCAATGTTGGCTCGAACTTTTGCATGCAACTCCTTGATAGAATCTACCTTTTTATTACCATCAAAATTAGCATACTCATTAGAAGGAAAATGTAAGATATCCAAAGGAGTCAAAGGATTAAAGCCATACGCAACTTTGAAAGGAGAATAGACCTATTATAAGCAAATTCAACATGTGGCAAGCATTCTCAATTTTTCAAATTCTTTTGAATGATAGCACATAACAAGGTGGTAAGTGTCATATTTACCATTTCAGTTTGTCCATCTATTTAAGGATGTGCCACAGTGGAAAACAAGAGTTTTGTTCCCAGCTTATTTCACAAAGTTCTCCAAAAATGACTTAGGAACTTCACATCTCTATTGCTTACTATTGTTTTGGCAATCCATGCAAGTGCACTACTTCTTTAAAGAAAAGATCAACAATATGTGTTGCATCATTGGTTTTGGAACATGCAATGAAATGCGTCATTTTACTAAACCTATCAACAACAACAAATATATTGTCTTACCACCTTGAGATCGAGGTAGTCCTAATACAAAATCCATTGAAACACCAGTCTAAAGGTGATTAGGCACTGGCAAAGGTGCATGACTTCAGATTTTTTTTGTTTACATGGTATGCACTTGTCACAAACATATTGCACATCATGCTTCATGCTAGGCCAATTAAAATGCTCATGTGGAATTTTTGTAGTCTTTTTCACACTAAAATGTTCCACCATTTCACCCCATGACTTTTTCTAACTAACATTTCACGCCAGGCACACACAATTTATTTTTCTTAAACAAGAAACCATCATGTCTATAATAGTTCCCAAAAGCATGTTTCGAACAAGAATTACATATTTTTCCAAAGTTAGAATCATTATCATACAAGTCCTTCACAAACTCAAAACCAAGCAATTTAGTTTGCAAAGAAGTAAGCAAAGCATACCTTTTGGACAAAGCATCAACCACTATATTTTCCTTACCATTCTTGTACTTGATCACATAAAGAAATATCTCAACGAATTCCAACCACTTGCCATGTCTCATTTGAAGCTTACCTTGAGATTTCAAAAACTTCAAACTTTGATGGCTATAATGAATTATGAATTCCCTTGGCCACAAATATTGCTACCATGTCTGCAAAGCCCTTACCAAAGCGTACAACTCTTTGTCATATGTGGAATAATTCAATGTTGTCCCATGAAGCTTTTCACTAAAGTATGCAACTGGTTTATAATCCTGCATCAGTATGACCCCTATTCCCGCACCAGAAACATCACATTCAATTTCAAAAGCTTTATCAAAATTAGGCAAGACATGGTTCATTAGCTTCATGAAGAGCCTTTACTTTCGGTTAGGCCAGTCTCATCATTCATGCAATTCACCCATCCATCAACCAATCATGCGAGCATTTAGTTAGCACACACATAGCGAGCGAAAAAAAGCATTCATCATGGATTCTCTTCCTCAATCAAAATGTCTATAAATTGATACTTATTCATTTGTCAAGACTATTCGAAGTCAGTTCCAGTTATAATCCAAAAATGATTTGTATATATATTTTACAGAAATGTGAAATTAAAGTAGGAGATAAAGTGGCTGGGAAACATGGAAATAAAGGTATCATTTCAAAGAAGTTGTCTAGATAGGATATGCCTTATTTGTAAGATGGAAGACCCGTTGATATGATCATCAATCCACTAGGGGTACCTTCAAGAATGAATGTAGGACAAATATTTGAATGCTTGCTCAGGTTAGCAAGAGATATGCTAGAAACACATTATCACAATGAATTTGTTCCTAGGCCTTGTACACACCACCCGTTACACTATGGGAGTTGGCCATGCCTAAAGTCGTTACCTTAACAGCAAGGAGGGGGATTTCGAAGGTATGGATAATGATTGGAGTGAAGTTGTAACAAGGTAGTCGTACTAGAAGGTGCAACTGGATCACCTCCTTTTTAGGGAGAGTTAATGCTTGTTGGGTAATTTAGTTTGACACTGCTTCACACCTAAAAGGAATTGAGTTATGTCTGAGTATAATTTAGAGATGGAAGTATGAAGCCATTTCTTGGTCAAGCCACAAACGCAACTCGTATGGCTCATATCCTTTATCAAAACGGCGATGGTTTTGGTACTCAAGATTGAGATATCAAGAAACATATCTTATCACAAGTTGTTGAACCCTTTTAGAAGTTTATGACAACATACAATTTCATTTTGGCACTTTTTTTTCTTCTAAGCATTTACTTTTGCACTTCTCACAATATTGTAAAATAAACACCAATAAAAATTGGTCTAATTAGTAAAAGTTTGACTATTATGGAAAATGAACCCGAGTTTGTGATAGAATGAGTCAAATGAAGCCCAAAAGAATGAAAATTAAATGGGTTAAGAAATTTATTGGTTTGAGTTAAAATAATAAAATATTATCTATTATGTTATTTAGCTTTTATTTTTAATTTTCTAAGCTAGGATGATGATACTTGTAGGATCACCATCAATAGTAGTTAGGTTATATGTATTGTATTCTCTCTATCCTTTTGATATGAATGAAAAATATCTGATCGAGTTGTTATTTTATCTTCTCTATAGCTTTCTTTAGTCTTTAATAGTGTTTTCTTATGTGTAGAAATAATATAGCTTCTTGCACATTGTTAATGTGAGATTCTTGTTAATAGATAATATATAATTGTTTTGTAAATTTTGAGACTTGTCCTAACTTTATTGAACTTTCAGGGACTCAATTCACCTATTTCTTTTTTAAATAAAATAGGTCCATTATTCATTCAATGAAAATTGTTGTGGGATACTCTAGCTAAAAGTTAAAATATGGTTCTTATTGGTGGTTTAACAAAACATGTATCAATTACAAAAAATAAATGTAAACTAAACATACATTGTTGTTGGACAGTAGAGGGTGGGATCGTTAGTTTCTTGTAGACTTTCATGAGTTTTTTTAAAAGGATTTACATGAAAATACATTTTTTATCCAAATTCTCAATATTTACAATATTATACTAATTTATATTGTTTTTATGAGATTTCTTGTTATTTTTATAATGAATTACTTGAATCAGTTTACTGATTTTTCATGAATTGAAGATTC